>NC_042970.1:215000-340000 GCF_901001165.1 Salmo trutta | reverse complement strand
GGTCTCCTCCAAATATTGAAAGTGTGTAAATAGTTACCCTTGTTATTTTCTACATTTATATATATTTTTTCTTCATTTTTTTCAATATTTTTTGGGGTGGTGTGTTAGAATACCATTTAGGTATTTTGTATATAGTTATTTGCTTCAAAATGTATAACTTCACCAATTCGGCCACTTGGGTACATTTGGGCAACTTGTGTGGGACACCTGGGTGACTTCATGCTAAATTTCATGTAGCACACTCATTCCGGAAGTTATCGTTCTGAAACTTTGCACAAGTACTGTTGCCCTCTTATGTTTTTCACTGAAATTGTCCCCATCATCTTATCTGAAAGTTTGTTTTGTCTTGTTCATTTTAAAGATGATGCAACAACAATAAAAAGAAAGAACGTATGTTTTTTTTCCTTGTATTATCTAAACCAGATCTATTGTGTTATATTCTCCTACATTCAATTCACATTTCCACAAACGTCCAAGTGTTCTCTTTCAAATGATTCCAAGAATATGCATATCCTTGCTTCTGGACCTGAGCTACCGGCAGTTAGATTTGGGTATGTCTTCAGGCGGAAATTGAGAAGAAGGGGGGGTAGCTGTAAGAAGTGTTTACATCCTGCATCACTCATCTCATATTTATATAATGTATTTTATACCATCTATTGCGTCTTGCCTATGCCGCTCGGTCATTGCTCATCCATATATTTATATGTACATATTCTTATTCCATTCCTTTACTTAGATTTGTGTGTATTAGGTAGTTGTGGAATTGTTAGATTACATGTTAGATATTGCTGCACTGTCGGAACTAGAAGCACAAGCATTTCGCTACACTTGCATTAACACCTGCTAACCATGTGTATGTGACCAATAACATTTGATTTGATATATCAGAGACCACCACATTGTGACATTTTTATTATTTTTTTTCGAATTGGATGCCATTTTGAGTTGTAGACATGATCTCCTGCTATGGGCAATTTGGACACTTCTCAGTAAAGAACAGGAGTAAACTGGCACGCTGGCATTGCCATCCAGACAGCTAAACAAGTTGGCAGCTCCAACTGCAATATTGTACTGTTACTGGAACAACAAACTGAAATATAAGAAGAAATAAAAAGGTCTTCTGGCTGCTGGGTTTCATGATTAGTTGGGATTATGTTTCAGGGTTTCATGACTAGTTGGGATTATGTTGCTGGGTTTCATGATTAGTTGTGATTGTTTTGCTGGGTTTCATGATTAGTTGGGATTATGTTGCAGGGTTTCATGATTAGTTGGGATTATGCTTCTGGGTTTCATGATTAGTTGTGATTGTTTTGCTGGGTTTCATGATTAGTTGAGATTATGTTTCAGGGTTTCATGACTAGTAGGGAATATGTTGCTGGGTTTCATGATTAGTTGTGATTATCTTGCAGGGTTTCATGATTAGTTGGGATTATGCTTCTGGGTTTCATGATTAGTTGTGATTGTTTTGCTGGGTTTAATGATTAGTTGAGATTATGTTTCAGGGTTTCATGACTAGTAGGGAATATGTTGCTGGGTTTCATGATTAGTTGTGATTATCTTGCAGGGTTTCATGATTAGTTGGGATTATGTTTCAGGGTTTCATGACTAGTTGGGATTATGTTGCTGGGTTTCATGATTAGTTGTGATTGTTTTGCTGGGTTTCATGATTAGTTGGGATTATGTTGGCTGCTGGGTTTCATGATTCGTTGGGATTATGTTTCAGGGTTCCATGACTAGTTGGGATTATGTTGCTGGGTATCATGATTAGTTGGGATTATGTTGCTGGGTTTCATGATTAGTTGGGATTATGTTGCTGGGTTTCATGATTAGTTGGGATTATGTTGCTGGGTTTCATGATTAGTTGGGATTATGTTTCAGGGTTTCATGATTAGTTGGGATTATCTTGCTGGGTTTCATGATTAGTTGGGATTATGTTGTATGTTCTTGTAAATTGATTTGATGTTTTTGCACTCCTGCCTACATAATTGTCCCTTGTGGGATCAACAAAGTATTTTGATCTTTTACTTCCATTTTGATATTTCTACAAGACCTTTAACAGCTGTTCTTCCAACATGAGTAAAAGTAGAATAGCATTTTAGTCCAACTGTCTAACCACGTCATCATCTCAGGCCTCTCCCGGTGAAGATATCTAGGTGTCTGTCAACAACATTTTGCTATTCCCCGATAACAGTCTCATACTCACAGTATAATAACAAATTCAAAATCAGGCTTTAGTTGTCCATATTTGTCCCTGTGTTGCCAGTCCTCTCCAGTTCTGATGAAGAGGGCTCCAGGCAGCCGAGCGGAAATGGAGGAAAACTCGCCTCCCTGCGGACCTGGCATCCTTTCACTCCCTCCTCTCTACATTCTCCTCTTCTGTCTCTGCTGCTAAAGCCACTTTCTACCACTCTAAATTCCAAGCATCTGCCTCTAACCCTAGGAAGCTCTTTGCTACCTTCTCCTCCCTCCTGAATCCTCCTCCCCCTCCCCCTCCACCCCTCCTCCCTCTCTGCGGATTACTTTGTCAACCATTTTGAAAAGAAGGTTGACGATATCCGATCCTCGTTTGCTAAGTCAAACGACACCGCTGGTCCTGCTCACACTGCCCTACCCTGTGCTTTGACCTCTTTCTCCCCTCTCTCTCCAGATGAAACCTCGCGTCTTGTGACGGCCGGCCGCCCAACAACCTGCCCACTTGACCCTATCCCCTCCTCTCTTCTCCAGACCATTTCCGGAGACCTTCTCCCCTACCTCACCTCGCTCATCAACTCATCCTTGACCGCTGGCTACGTCCCTTCCGTCTTCAAGAGAGCGAGAGTTGCACCCCTTCTGAAAAAACCTACACTCGATCCCTCCGATGTCAACAACTACAGACCAGTATCCCTTCTTTCTTTTCTCTCCAAAACTCTTGAACGTGCCGTCCTTGGCCAGCTCTCCTGCTATCTCTCTCAGAATGACCTTCTTGATCCTAATCAGTCAGGTTTCAAGACTGGGCATTCAACTGAGACTGCTCTTCTCTGTGTCACGGAGGCTCTCCGCACTGCTAAAGCTAACTCTCTCTCCTCTGCTCTCATCCTTCTAGACCTATCTGCTGCCTTTGATACTGTGAACCATCAGATCCTCCTCTCCACCCTCTCCGAGTTGGGCATCTCCGGCGCGGCCCACGCTTGGATTGCGTCCTACCTGACAGGTCGCTCCTACCAGGTGGCGTGGCGAGAATCTGTCTCCGCACCATGTGCTCTCACCACTGGTGTCCCCCAGGGCTCTGTTCTAGGCCCTCTCCTATTCTCGCTATACACCAAGTCACTTGGCTCTGTCATATCCTCACATGGTCTCTCCTATCATTGCTATGCAGACGACACACAATTAATCTTCTCCTTTCCCCCTTCTGATAACCAGGTGGCGAATCGCATCTCTGCATGTCTGGCAGACATATCAGTGTGGATGACGGATCACCACCTCAAGCTGAACCTCGGCAATACGGAGCTGCTCTTCCTCCCGGGGAAGGACTGCCCGTTCCATGATCTCGCCATCACGGTTGACAACTCCCTTGTGTCCTCCTCCCAGAGTGCTAAGAACCTTGGCGTGATCCTGGACAACACCCTGTCGTTCTCCACTAACATCAAGGCGGTGACCCGATCCTGTAGGTTCATGCTCTACAACATTCGCAGAGTACGACCCTGCCTCACACAGGAAGCAGCGCAGGTCCTAATCCAGGCACTTGTCATCTCCCGTCTGGATTACTGCAACTCGCTGTTGGCTGGGCTCCCTGCCTGTGCCATTAAACCCCTACAACTCATCCAGAATGCCGCAGCCCGTCTGGTGTTCAACCTTCCCAAGTTCTCTCACGTCACCCCGCTCCTCCGCTCTCTCCACTGGCTTCCAGTTGAAGCTCGCATCCGCTACAAGACCATGGTGCTTGCCTACGGAGCTGTGAGGGGAACGGCACCTCCGTACCTTCAGGCTCTGATCAGGCCCTACACCCAAACAAGGGCACTGCGTTCATCCACCTCTGGCCTGCTCGCCTCCCTACCTCTGAGGAAGCACAGTTCCCGCTCAGCCCAGTCAAAACTGTTCGCTACTCTGGCGGAGTCAATCACCACCTTCCGGAGACACCTGAAACCCCACCTCTTTAAGGAATACCTGGGATAGGATAAAGTAATCCTTCTAACCCCCCCCCTTAAAAGATTTAGATGCACTATTGTAAAGTGGTTGTTCCACTGGATATCATAAGGTGAATGCACCAATTTGTAAGTCGCTCTGGAAAAGAGCGTCTGCAAAATGACTTAAATGTAAAATGTAAATGTAAGATATCAAGGTGTCAACTGTAGACATATGGTTCTCTGTAGCTCCGTGTTTCGACCGTGTTTCGACCGTGGCTCTTGCAACACCAAGACAGTGGGTTTGAATTCCAGGGACCACCCATTCATAGAAAATGCATGACTACGTCGCTTTTTGGATTTTATTAAAAAGCATCTGCTAAATGGCGTATCAAATCTATCAGCTGAATATCTCTGGTAATAGCGTTATGCTTTCCTTCCAGGCTGCTTCTCAATGAGGCCGAGACCTTCAGATAAATGTCACTCATTTAGTAGCTCATTATAGGCACCAACCACAGCAGGTAGAGATGGTTAGCTGTGGATGGAAGAGGCATTGGACTAGTCCCTAATGGCACCCTATTGCCTATTGATAGGGCTGTTTCTGTATCGCACTTTGTGACATAAAAGAAATAAGCTTAATAAATACGTTTGATTGATTGATTGACTGTTGCGGTGACCATATCACCGCCACACAGTCCCTACGTGGATAACACGTCTTTATTCTCCTGCCTATTTGAATAACACGCTATTCCAAATCTAATGGTCCCGTGTGGCTCAGTTGGTAGAGCATGGTGTTTGCAACGCCAGGGTTGTGGGTTCGATTCCCACGGGGGACCAGTACGGAAAAAATGTAATGTATGAAATGTATTCACTACTGTAAGTTGCTCTGGATAAGTGTCTGCTAAATGACTAAAAAGTAAAATGAATGGCTGAAAATATTTATCACTTGATGAGAGAACAGCTGTGGAGGCGAGGAACTTTGTCTTGCGACTTAATTAAATCATCATGCAGCCTATAGTCTCATCAATAGCCTATAGTCACATGAATAGCCTATAGTCACATCAATAACCTATAGTCACATCAATTGCCTATAGTCACATCAATAGCCTATAGTCACATCAATAGCCTATAGTCACATCAATAGCCTATAGTCACATCAATAACCTATAGTCACATCAATAACCTATAGTCACATCAATAACCTGTAGTCTCATCAATAGCCTGTAGTCTCATCAATAGCCTGTAGTCTCATCAATAGCCTATAGTCACATCAATAGCCTATAGTCACATCAAAATCCTCTCATCAACAGTCTAAGGAAAGGGAAAGGACCCAGTCATTTGAACAATTGAATGCCTTCAACTGAAATGTGTCTTCTGCATTCAAGCCAACCCCTCTGAATCAGATATGTGCTGGGGGATGCCCTAATAGACCACGCAATCAGACAATCACGCAATCAGTCACACGTTGAGGCCTTCAATCAAAATGAGGACAGAGAAATATGTGTTCACCAGGCCAAGACTTCTTGCATGCATGGCCTTGATGTAACTTAACAATAATTAATTTGAATTTGCATATTACACATAACTAAATGTTTATGTTGCTTTTCTTCCACCCAAGGCGTATACACTTGAATCAGAAATAAATTAGAACAAGTAGACAATTGAACTTGGAAATGTATCAATAAACCAATTAGGCACATTTGGGCAGACTGATAGAACATTTTGAACAGAAATGCAATGGTTCATTGGATCAGACTCAAACTTTGCACATACACTGCTAACATTTAGTGGTCAAAATCTGAATTGTGCCTAAACTGGAATAATACATTGTGGATTTGCATTTCAAAGATGATGAAAAGAAGAACATGTTTTTTCTTTGTATTATCTTTCACCAGATCTAATGTGTTATATTCTCTTACATTATTTTTACATTTCCATAAACTTCAAAGTGTTTCCTTTCCAATGGTATCAATAATGTGCATGTCCTTGCTTTTGGTCCTGAGCTAAAGGCAGTTAGATTTGGGTATGTCATTTTAGGCGAAAATTGAAAAAAAGGGTCAGATCCTTAAGAGGTTGCAAACCAGACTGCACAATTTACTTGTTTTTTGTTATTGACGGATAGCCAGGATCACAAAGGAGCACAAAGCATTCGTGTTTAGTGAGTCTGCCAGATCAGCGGCAGTAGGGATGACCAGGGATATTCTCTTGACAATTGTGAATTGGACCATTTTAATGTCAAAATGTAACGAGTACTTTTGGGTGTCAGGGAAAATGTATGGAGTAAAAAGTACATTATTTTCTTTAGGAATGTAATGAAGTAAAAGTAAAAGTTGCCAAAAATATAAATAGTAAAGTAAAGTACAGATACACCAAAAAACGACTTAAGTAGTAGTTTAAAGTATATTACTTAAGTACTTTGTCACTGTTTAAAGGTAGATTTATTAGGCCTAATCCTCCGTTCATAACCAAGTGGCAACATAGTGTTTACCTCATACGACAGGGAAAAATCCTCTTGATTCACCCTCCAACTGGTCATTACTAGTGAAACTATCATCCTGAGCTCTGACTTCTCCAACATACTGACCTCTGAGGATTGAGAAGCATAGCAACACCAAGGCAACTTTGTAACAGCTGACTCCTTTGTTTTCACTTTTTTTAATGTTGTGTTTGTTTTGTTTTTTTCTGATTGTTTCAGTGAATGCATTCAACATGCTTTGGATCAAGGACTTCCACAGGCCCACCATCTCCAAAGTTCACTCAAAAAAAGTAAATAGTTCTGGACTGGGTTTGATTTAGATTGTGTTGTTTTAATTATTTCATTTTGTTCATTTTCTTAAAAAATGTCCATTGGTTGTAAGCTCACTGCTCCGTTATCACTGCTCAGGGCTCCCGAGGGGCGCAGCAGTCTATGGCACTGCATCGCAGTGCTAGAGGCGTGTACTACAGACCCTTGTTCAATCCCGGGCTGTATCACAACCGGCCATTATTTGGGAGTCCCATAGGGTGGCGCACAATTGGCCCAGCGTCGTCCGCGTTAGGGGAGGGTTTTTGCCGAGGTAGGCCTTCATTGTAAATAAGAATTTGTTCTTAACTGACTTGCCTAGTTACATAAAGGTTAAATCATTATTATTATGTATTTTTATAACACGGCTCATGTAAATTCTGTAGTTTCCCTTTTAAAGATCCTAAGGTTAACATCCACAGTGTTCACATTTCTCTCATGTAAATTCTGTAGTTTCCCCTTTAAACTACTGAAATCATTCCAATCCGATCAAAAGGCAAATGCAGTTTAGCTCGATTAGCGGGTTTGTCTCTAGAACTAAGCAGAGCTGACTGGCAGGCTATTTTCCCAGCTGGCTGAGAGCACCGAGATACGGCTGGAGAACGTTGATGCAGCTGCACTGAACAGGCGGGCGACTTTTCTCTCAAAAACAGTGCAAAGGTAGAGGATGGCTGTAGTCGATGGTTTAATGGCTTGGTAACTGCGGTTTGACTTGACATGAAACTAAATTAGAGTTTTTGATTCTGGTGCTGAGCTAGTGTTTAGCAGCTAATTGCAGAACGATAAATCCCCTATCGACTGATTGTTTTATTTTATTTGATGGTTTAAATAACACACACAGTAAAAATAATAACACAGTACATACATTAAAAAAAACGTGAATAAAAGGTTTTCTATTGATCCATCATTAGCTAGTAAGTTAGGCATGGCTTTCAGTTGCTGTGGTAATATGTTCCGCTCCACAGATGACCGTCACTTTGCCCCAACAGAAGGTTTAACCGACATGACGCCCTTGCGCTGTGACTGAGTTAAGACCCAGAAGGTGGGTGTGACTGGCTGAGTGCCTCCGCGACTCAACGCGCAACATGTCCTCACTTTTCTGCGTGCTGGAGGAAAACTAGACAACCGTGTATTTTCACAAATCCAGCCTTTAAAATGTTTAGATTACATCCGACAATTACGAACGTTATATCATCGAGGTGAGTAAAAACTTTTGTTGAGCACTTACTTCGCATGCCCAGCGTAAATGTATATATATATATATATATATATATATATATATATATATGTATATGTATATGTATATATATATATATATATATATATATATATATATATGTATATATATATATATATGTATATATATAGATAGTTCTAGTTATTGTTCGTAATGTATGCCAATTACACATACAAAAAAACACAATGAAAGGAAAAGTTAAAAAGTCGGACCTGTCAGTGGATCCAGCTTGGTGAAGTAACAAGACATGGTAATTGCTCAGGTAAATCTTGGGATTCCTGGAAATAATTATTTAAAAAATCACAACATGTAATTGCTTAGGAAATGTTATCCTAATCATCATGATCGAAATAGACAAAACATTTAATTTGCATTATAAAATCATATTATAGTTGTTGGTAACTAATAGGCTATTGAGTATATTGTTGTATGTGGTTGTGCTCTTTTGGTCACAAAACTACAGAATATGGAAGATGCATTTTGTTAGTAAAAAAACTAAACTAAAATATTTATTTAATTGCTGCTTTTCCATGTTAATCCACTGTGATCATTGGGATATCTGTATAAAGGTTTCAATACAGACATGTAGCCTACAGTTTTGATAGCAGAATGTTAGGGGTACCTGGAGATGGAATATTTATGTGAAGGATTTTCAGGAACCTTGGATAATAAACCAATGCTTGAAAATTCAGTTCAGTGTTTGCTGTGTTTTCATCATAACATTCTTTAGTTTAATCGACATAACAAAAAAGACAAGGTGTGACATTATCTTAACTGATGTGTCCTTTTTGTCAAATAAGCCTTGTGTATCTCATTGTGTTAGTCATTATGTTAGTCATTATGTCAGTCATTGTCAGTCATTGTTAGTCATTATGTTAGTCATTATGTCAGTCATTATGTTAGTCATTATGTCAGTCATTATGTCAGTCATTATGTTAGTCAATATGTTAGCGATTATGTCAGTCATTATGTCAGTCATTATGTCAGTCATTATGTCAGTTATTATCTTAGTCATTATGCTAGTCATTATGTCAGTCATTATGTTAGTGATTATGTTAGTGATTATGTTAGTCACTATGTTAGTCATTATGTTATTCACTATGTCAGTCATTATGTTAGTCACTATGTCAGTCATTATGTTAGTCACTATGTCAGTCATTATGTTAGTCACTATGTTAGTCATTATGTTAGTCATTATGTCAGTGAATGTTAGTCATTATGTCAGTCATTATGTCAGTTATTATGCTAGTCATTATGTCAGTCGTTGTGTTAGTCATTATGTCAGTCATTATGTTAGTCATTATGCTAGTCATTATGTCAGTCATTATGTTAGTCATTATGCTAGTCATTATGTCACTCATTATGCTAGCCATTATGTCAGTCATTATGCTAGTCATTATATCAGTCATTATGTTAGTCATTATATCAGTCATTATGTTAGTTATTAACTTAGTCATTATGCTAGTCATTATGTTAGTCATTATGTTAGACATTATGTCAGTCATTATGTTAGTGTTTATGTTAGTCACTCTGTTAGTCATTATGTTATTCACTATGTCAGTCATTATGTTAGTCACTATGTTAGTCATTATGTTAGTCACTATGTCAGTCATTATCTTAGTCACTATGTTAGTCATTATGTTAGTCATTATGTCAGTGATTGTTAGTCATTATGTTAGTCACTATGTCAGTCATTATGTCAGTCATTATGTCAGTCATTATGTCAGTCATTATGCTAGTCATTATGTCAGTCATTGTGTTAGTCATTATGTCAGTCATTATGTCAGTCATTATGCTAGTCATTATGTCAGTCATTATGTTAGTCATTATGCTAGTCATTATGTCAGTCATTATGTTAGTGATTATGTTAGTCACTCTGTTAGTCATTATGTTATTCACTATGTCAGTCATTATGTTAGTCACTATGTCAGTCATTATGTCAGTCATTATGCTAGTCATCATGTCAGTCGTTGTGTTAGTCATTATGTCAGTCATTATGTTAGTCCTTATGCTGGTCATTATGTCAGTCATTTTGCTGGTCATTATGTCAGTCATTATGCCAGTCATTATGTTTATCATTATGCTAGTCATCATGTCAGTCATTATGTCAGTCTTATGTTAGTCATTATGCTAGTCATTATGTCAGTCATTATGCTAGACATTATGCTAGTCATTATGTTAGTCATTATGTCAGTCATTATGTCAGTCATTATGTTAGTTATTAACTTAGTCATTATGTTAGTTATTAACTTAGTCATTATGTTAGTTTTTATCTTTGTCATTATGTTAGTCACTATGTTAGTCATTATGTCAATCATTATGTCAGTCAATATGTTAGTAATTATGTCAGTGATTATGGTAGTCATTGTCTTAGTCATTATGTTAGTCACTGACTTATTCACTATGTTAGTCACTATGTTAGTCACTATGTTAGTCATTATGTTAGTCATTATGTTAGTCATTATGTTAGTTATTATCTTAGTTATTATTTTAGTCATTATGCTAGTCATTATGCTAGTCATTATGTCAGTCATTATGCTAGTCATTATGCTAGTCATTATGTCAGTCATTAAGTCAGTCATTAAGTCAGTCATTATGCTAGTCATTATGCTAGTCATTATGTCAGTCATTATGCTAGTCATTATGTCAGTCATTATGCTAGTCATTATGTCAGTCATTAAGTCAGTCATTAAGTCAGCCTCTGAAGCCGATGGAAAGAAGAAGTACCCGTTACAGAAAAAGCTAAAAGCCTCCTCACGCTGTTAATCTACATTGTTCTTGATGCGTTGTACAGTGAATTGTTTTACCGGCAGTAGTACAAACAATGTCACCTGCAACTTAATTACATCGTTCAGCTGTCTTTAACTATGTCTGTATAAGTATGATAGAGCTGGAAAGGCTAGGACTCAAAGACAGTATTATGAGGTCAATAAAAAGTGAGTCCGGGCATGTGGGTTCAGTTGGAGGTTAAGTACAAATAGAGCAACAAGTAATGGGGCATTTGCTTTTAACAGGCCAAATCGTAGGTGAGACAATAAACTAGCCATAAAAAACTGGGGGATTGGGTTTGAGATTATGTAACCACTCTCAAATTCATAGACAGAGCTACCTGTATGTATGCTAGGACTGACCATCCAGGATATCAGAGTTGTTGTTTTAACCATGTTTACAATGTTATCAAACAGTGGAGTAAAACAAGCTTGTATTTTGTGTTCTGATGGGGTGTGATAGGATGAACTAAACTCATGAGGCATTTCTATGTTTTATTCTTCAAGAATCAATGGATATACAGTCCACTCTGTATGTATTTGGACAGTGAAGCTAACGTTTTAAATTTGGCTCCAGCATTTTGGATTTAGAGATCAAATGTTTTATATATGGTGACAGTACAGAATGTCACCTTTTATTTGAGGGTATTTACATACATATCTGTTTTAACAATTTAGAAATGTAAGCACTTTATGTACCTAATCCCCTCATTTGAAGATGTCATAAGTATTTGGACAAATTCACTTATAGTGTATTAAAATAGTACAATTGTTTTGTATTTGATCCCATATTCCTAGCAAACAAGGAGTACATCAGTGGTCACAAATCGATCTCCAAGACATTCCAAATCGATCAAAAATCACGATTGAATCTTGAATAATAAAGAGTGAGACAGTTACAGAGGCTACAATAAAACATGCTAACTTCTCTCCATTACCAATAATGGGAGGTTAGCGGGTTTTTGGGGGAGGGTATGATCTTTGTCCCTCTGTTACTTTTTTTACTTTTTATCATTAACAATTCTCTCATGATTATCCATAATTATGGTAGCATCCACATTAATATAGACAAGTTCAGAAACATTTTATATTCTTACTTACAATTAAAAGTAACTCCAAAATGACCCAATAAATGATTCACCATTCATTTCCTATTGTGCAAAACTTAATGTGAAACACATTTTACATTTACATTTTACATTGTAGTCATTTAGCAGGCGCTCTTATCCAGAGCGACTTACAGTAGTAAACACAACCAAAACAAGTTGTAAATGCATCCAACAAGTGTGTAGAGTCACAAGCGTGATGTAGTCATTGTGTGCAATGAATATGCGACCAAATACAAAACGATTGACTATTTTAATACACTAGAAGTGAATTTGTCCAAAAAGCTATGACATCTTCATTTCATAGGACTAGATACTTATAAAGTGCTTTCATTTCTGAATTGTAAAAACAGATACGTATGTAAATACCCTCAAATCAAAAAGGTGACATTCTGTACTGTCCTCTTATATGAAACATTTGATCTCTAAATCCAAAATGGTGGAGTATAGAGCCACATTGAAAATGTCACAGAGTGGAGTGTATATCATTAACCTTGTACTGCTATTGGCTAAATCAGGGTCACATAGTCGTATACAAATCAGGGTCACATAGTCTTATACAAATCTACTTTGAAACAAAAGTATACACCTCACACACACATGATTATGGGCTATAAAATAAAACACCTGTATTATGTCAGATATATCAGTTGAAATGTATTACATTTTGAGATTCCATCCAAATATTAGACTTTATATTCATCACAAAAGACTGAAATATAACAAAATTGTTTGACATAGAAACACAGGCTTTTCGTCATTTAAAAAAAAAAAAATGTTAAGTAATCTTTATTAATCATGAAATCATGAAAAATATGAATTACATTCTACCCATGAGGCCAAAGAGGGTGCATTTGGTCACTCACTGCAGGAAAAGGCTATTTTATAAATCTAAAAAATGTATGTAGCGACTGCAAATTGACCCATTAAATGGCATGCTATTTATATTATTCTTCATTGAAGCTATGATTTACTTTAGTTTACAAAACATTAAGATAGTCACCAGCGCTATGTTTATAATCGGAGCCGGAGCAGAGCCTGTCTGCCTGTCTCCCCACACTCATCACCTCCTCCCCCACACTCATCACCTCCTCCCTCAACATGGGCAGGCATCCCTGTGGAATGCTCTTGACACCTTGTAGAGTCCATGCCCTGACAAATTGAGGCTATTCTGAGGTTAAAAAAAGGGGGGGGGGGGTTACAACTCAATATAAGGAAGATGTTCCTAATGTTAGGTATAGTCAGTGTTGTCGTGACGTTGTATTAGTTAATGTGACGACTGTTGCTCATCGAATGATTAACGGTTTATAATTACGTGATTAAATGAATTAAGCAATGAATCAAGCAATTATTAACTCATTAACCTGGGGCACCATGGGAACATTGTTTTGATTGAGTTTCTATTTCCCAAATTAACTCAAAGGATATCAGAATATCGATTACAACAGTCGCTAAATTAATCAATTTCCTCTACAGTCTCATAATCTGAAAGTCGTATAATCCGGGAATCTGCACGGACCCGGGCTTTACCACTGAATTTACCACACCAATCTTAGTTGATTATTTATTTACTAGCAAGCTAAAATGATGATAAAAATGCACATACACAAAACACAGTCTAGCTATTGATTAGGACTTAGTATAACGGGCCAACACACTATGGCGCTTGTTACCCAAAATGGGGATTTTAAAGAGAGAGAAAGAAAGGAAGTACACGAGAGAAATATACATTTGGGTTCATTTGTCAGCCATGCTTATTTAACTAGCCTTGCCCCGAACTGCCGCTCTTATGGGTCAGAATATAATGATGTAATTACGTGTTGGAGTTCTCAGGTGGGAAGCTCCGCGTAGGTCGTTTAGGCTTCTAAATGACGCAGTTCTCCGGCGCAACTCTCTGGTTGTCCTCACGATGTCAGTGTCCTTCTTGGCTAAGTGGTCTGATCCTCACCCTTGATCGGAAAGGGGTCTTCTGAGGACAGACAGCTCTGTAGCTCAGAGCTCACAGCTTCGGCTCGAATGGTGTCGATACCACGATTCAATGGAGAGTGGAGGCTGGGTGGTTCGGCTTGAATTCACCCGCTTAGACACAGCTACTCGTCCGTAGCTCGTGTAGAAAAATATTTCTTTGTCTTCAACCTTGTGTTTCGTTTTGGGGTTCGTCGACTTTGTTAGACCTTAGCTGCAGCTTGGGGTCAATAGTCTTCCATGTTAATTCTTCACTCTCCTGTCTTATACCCTCGGGTCAGAAGTGGGTGTAACAGCCTTTAGGGCAATTCTCTGGGCGGACCAAGTAAAGGGGGCAAGGCTTAGATTTGGCTAAAAATCCGATTTTAGACACTAACTTCACATTTCATCTTTATCAAAACATTCTGTTTGATTTGGATATTTTCCAAACAGCGTACAATGTATAAACATCAGGCATATACTGGGAAAACTCTTAAAGGTACAATGTTTTCATAATAACATCATCTCTTAACCTTTAAAAACAAATACAAAAGTTACATACATTTTAATATTCCACTTTTCGTCATAACCACCATTGTGGCTGACGGAAACCATTGTTCCAAAGTCCCTTTATTGCATGTTTAATGTTCTGAGGCCAGTTCTCCATTGTTAGGACAAAGGAATTTCTCTGTATTATGGGCATGAGGTGTCATAAAACCCCCACATCTTCAGACCCCTAGATCTCTCCTCCTCTGTTGGGGGTTTGGGAGATAATCTGTAGGGTGGTGGTCTCCTGTACCCTGACCTGATCAGGACAGTCATGACAGTCCCCCTCTGGTAGGTTCAACTTGGAATGATTCTGCATGTTGCAACCCACCATAAGAATGACCATCGGATGTCCTGGTCTGTGGATCATCAGAGCAGCCCCCCCCCCTTTAGTGGTTCCCCCTGGTAGGCTTTCCGCAAGCTGTGGATCACCACCAGAATGGATCAAGGAGGTCTGGCAGCGGCTCTGTGTTCCGGCCTGTCGTCCGGTTATCCCGGTTAGTGGACCTAGGCAGTAACTTGGCAGACGTTAATAACGCACAACACTCAGGCAATACATCATTACATTTCCTCCCCAAACGAGCGGTGTCTTGGCTCTAAGGCTTCCTAAGTGTCAAAGGTAATGAAACAAAAAATTGGAATAAAAACATAAAAGTATACAAAATATGTCTACCACACCTTAATCATCTAATATGGACTATGTTCTATATATGTCCAAGGCCTTGGCTAAATAGCTCTATCATGGCATTGTCTCTAATGTCATGTCTAGGTTGATCCTACTTGCAGGTGGGTAGTTAAGGCACTTGGAAAAACTTGGCCCCTGAAGGCCAAAGCTTACATTAGGGACATTACTGGGCTGACCTAGCGAGTTCGGGAGAGGAGGCTGGGACTGGGCCCTGTAAGAGGGTTTCCGGATCCATTGCCACCTTTCCAAAAATCGGGATCGCTTCCGTCCCACGGGTGATCCTAGTATAAGACCTCATTAGGTCTTCCATTGCACGTGTGCGCCTGTGTACGTAGTAGGTGCACACGCCAAGGGAAATGAGACCAAGGATCATGGTAACAGTCAGGATACTGTCCGGCACCGTCCAAGAGCGGGCGACAGACCAATCTTTTGGTCTGTAGTCAGTCGGGTCGACTAACAGTGCCTCATCCAGTACGCTAAGATCGACAGTCATGGGTCCCTCGTACTGGATTTGGTATTGAATGGCTTGTGGTAACTCAAGGGAACGTTTAGCAAAAGCGTCCGGCATTTCAATCTCTGTGTCTATCCGGTCGTCGGGAAGGTGGTATAGAGCGAGGTCGTCTACGTGAATAATCGCCCCCTCTGGTACCGTAACAAAAACAGTCTGGTTGGGGAGGTTCAATTGGGTGATGGAGTCATGGCGTTCGTAAGTCATAGTGGCGGACGCGAACGGTGTGTTGACCAACCATCGGTTCCCTACCACCTCCACTTGTGTGGAGGTGGCCCCATCCCTGGCTGTTAGTTTGGCTCTACAGCGTTCTTCGCTGGTGATAGCTTTAATACCACAAAGACGCTCAGTGTTATCCCTGACAAATGGTTTGCTAGGACAAAGGTAGTGGACATCTTTGGTTAGAGTACACATTAGCAGGTTAGGGGTGAGATAGAAATCTGGGTTGTTTTCCTGGTAAGCTACAACTGGGGGCGTGGCAATCTTTACGTGGGTACTGTCTCGCCAAAATCCTACATTGAGAACCGTTTTCAATCTATAGGTATTCTCCAGTTCAACAACCGGCAGCGTCAGTAGAAAACCCACTTCATTACGATCAACATCAACGTGTATTGGGATGGCCGACCCCAGACTATAGGCCAAATGTGATTGTAACGGCCTTAGTGTGGTTGAAGTAGCTGAGGTCAATATGTCGTGCACCATTGAGAGGGGCACTAGATATGAGGGGATTCTATTCATGGCCAAGTGGTCCATAGAAGAGCTAACTTCACGGAGAAAATCCTCCAGTAACAATCGAACCAATTGGACATGGGCATAGTCATGGTTCATGACCTCTGCTAGCTTTCCTACAGACAGGATAGTTTTGTTCAGGAGAGTAGCGTGTGTGTTGACCACCAGAATAGTGTCCTGGAGAGACTTTCCCACATGTTGCAACCTAAGGGCCTGTGCCTTCATCTGCTGCTGGATAAGTGGCATCTCTTCAGTAATCTCCCTAACATTCCTCTTGACTGTGGCTAGACTGACTGCGTTGAAGGCAGTGGTACCTAGGGCAAATAGTGACCCTACGGCTGCCCCTATCGATAGTAGCGCCCCGACGAATCGTTTTTCTCGCCTGGGCTCAGCTAGTTCTGACTGGGTTACTGTGAACTTTTGGAGTTGGGCCAACATATGGGCAGTGTCTAGCTGGGCGTGCTTAATTGCCTGGCTGGTCCAGTCAGCCCCGGCCCAACTCAAATGCGCCGCAGGTGGAATGTGTTGGCGGTACACATTCTCTGCATCTAGGCGGACATATACCCTCTGCGTGTGTACTCTGCAGTTAGTTATGAGGAGTCCTGGATCGTCGCGGAGAACGATTCCCGTAGGGGGTCCGTTCGTGATTACGTCTGCTGGGTTGGTTTTGACCAGGGCGCAGAGTGTCAGGATCATCCAAAGGAACTCCATCCTACAGAAACGCATAATCAGAGATTGTTGGATTATTTCAGTTATTTGTATTCGTAAACAAAAATTGTTTTGACAACTATTTTTCTGTTTTTCTTATTTTTAATCAGTACAGCGCAGGACGATATCACTAGTGACAACAGATGTATATCTGGTAGCTGGGAAGAGAATAAAAGATATTAGGTGCAACGTACTGGTCTCCTGGAAGGGATCAGCTGAGGGTACTTAAGAATTTTCTTAGTACCTCTGTTTTTTTCCTAGGGTTTTTATCTATTCGGTGCTGGCTAGCACCCCTTCTATTCCCATGGGGGGAGTGTACAACTTGATTTGGTTCCGGTGGACCCACTTTAATGTGGCGGTTTGTCGACCTTTGCTGATTTTGATCTGGTAAGCTACAGGTGATAGCTTCACCACAATCTTGTGTGGCCCCGTCCAGTGGGGCAGGAACTTTGTTGCAACGCCCGCGGGTTTGGTGTATATGTAGTACCACACCTTATCTCCGACCTCGATCACCTGGTGTGAGGCTTTTTTTTCGTAATAGGTCTTGTCACCTTTTGCACTTCTTTCCAATTGTCCTTGAGCGTACGCAAAGGTAGTCTGGAGATGGTTCCGCAAGTCGGTCACGTATTGATGAGCCGTGTAGGCGGTGGCTGCGGCGACATCTCCCGGTTGGTACAGGAGATGCAGAGGAAGGGTAATTTGCCGGCCCGTCATCATCTCAAAGGGTGTCATTCCCGTAGACTTGTTGCGTGTGGCTCTGATTGCCATCAGTACCAATGGGAGTTTGAGGTCCCAATCTTTGTGGTTGGCTGCCACATATTTCCTCAAGATTCTGACAATTGATTGTTTGCTCTGTTCTACCCCCCCCCCCCGAGCTCCTAGGGTGGCACGCGATGTGGAGTTTAGCTTTGACTCCCAGGAGCTTCCACAGTTCGGTCATTACCGCTGCCGAAAAGTGGGTTCCTCTGTCGCTGTCCACGGTTTCTCCTGGCAGGCCGAAACGACTGAAAACGTGGTTTAGCAAAAGAACGGCAGTGGTTTCCGCTGTGTCATTGGTCGCCGGCAGGCACTCCACCCACTTTGTGAATGCGCAAGTCACTGTGAGGAGGTACTTGTTGCCTCTGGCAGACCTGGCAACTGGGCCGACCCAGTCGATCTGGATCGAGCTCCAGGGGTAAGACACACCCTTGCGTTGCAAGGGTGCTCTGTGAAGTGGCTTGGTGGGTTGAAACTGGCAGCAAACTAGACACCCCCTCACGTATCGTGCCACGTCTTGTTCCATGTGAGGCCAGTGGGCCACCTGTCGCAATGTTTCACATGTAGCCTTGACCCCCCTATGGCCTCCACATGGCTCGTCGTGGGCATGAGCTATCATTATCCCCCTCTGTGTTTTAGGAACCACCCACCTTCGAGCGGTGTCGGTTTCTGAAACATACACCAATAGGTCATCTACAAGTGTGAGGTGCTGTTTAGTTGCGTACAGCGAACGCAAGTCGTGTGAACCTGCCAAAGCCAGTTCGGACACTGGGTGGTTGACAGGATCTGACAGGAATGCCATCAAAGTGGCGAGGGACTCATCTTGGTGTTGCATTGCTACCAGGTCGCCATTCATGAATGAATGCGTTAGCAACACATTATGTTTGTGCGACGACGTTTTCCGTGGTGCTACATGGCTACGCGTTACCGCAGACACCATAGCTTCCTCAGTGGGTTTTTCGTCTCGAGCAGCAAACACCCAAGGGGTGCCGTGAATTGCACCAGATTTCGCCATGCTGTCAGCATGGTCGTTGCCAAGTTTGTCACGACCAGGTGATTTGGAGTGTCCCTTGACTTTCTTCCAATACACCTGTATGTCGTGTTTGGTGATGAGATCATCACAAGCTAGAATGAGCTCTTTGTTTTTCACCTCTTTACCACTTGAAGTAGTCATGTGCTTTTGTTTCCAAAACGGCAAGTGGCATAAGAAGGTGAGTCTCGCGTAGTTAGAGTCGGTGCAGATCGCCAGTTCTGCCAATCCGTGTTTCACCTCTGTTTGCAGGGTGATCAGCACGCCAGCCACTTCTGCAAACTGGCTGGTCTTGTTGCCAAGCTGAAATTGAAGTGGTTTGCACGGAATGTCGTTGTGCCATACCAATCCCACCCCAGCTTGCAAGTGGTCTAGATGGCGGTAAGAACAGCCATCTACAAATGCCATCGGCATGTCGAGACACACGTTCTCTTCGAAATAGTGATGGTTCGAAGGCAATGGCGGAGCGATGTCACGCGGGGGTGGTCCGGAGTCAGTTTCATCGTCACCACAGTGTTGACACACCGCCAAAGCACTGCCCAAAGGCAGGTTCTTTGCTTTTGCGTAGTTGATTACTACATCATGGCTCTGCAGCGTCATGAGCCAAGCCGCTATCCTGCTGTTGTGTACAGCACCCTCACGGATTCGTTGGCTTTTCAGAAAAGTCACAGGCTGGTGACATGTTTCTATGATCACCTTTTGTCCGCCGACATAACTGGTGAAGTGTTTGATCGCCCAGACTGTCGACAGCAGCGCTTTTTCGCAGTCTGAGTATTTGTGTTCGGCGGGGTTGAGTGTTTTGCTCGCGTAAGCAACCACACGTTTGTCTTGGTCGTATTTTTGGTACAACCCAGCGCTCAGGCAGTGCTCTGAGAAACCGACTTCCAAAAAGAATGTCTTGTCTTTGTTGGGGTATACCAGGCAGGGTGCCTCGCAAAGCAGGTTTTTCAAGGAAGCCACCGCTTCGTTGTGAGTGACATCCCAAACGAATGGGGTGTCTTTCTGAAGAAGGTGAGTCAACGGTTTTGACAAGTCGGCGTAGTTTTCGATGAATTGACGGGAGTAATTACATACTCCCAAGAAGCTGCGCACCTCGTGAAGGTTTGTAGGTGTTTTGATGTTGCGGACTGCTTGGATTCGGTTAGACTGTGGCAGGATGCCCTCGGCACCCACCAGAAGCCCAACGTAGTTTACCTTGGTCCTGCACCATTGTCCTTTCATGATGGCCAACTTAGCCCCTGCAGTCCCGAGTTGGGTGAGAACGTGGTCCATTTCATTGAGGTGATGTGACCAAGTCTCACTTCTCATGAGAACGTCGTCCACGTAAATTATCGTCCCCCTAGAGGCTGCGTCTGGCATCGCCTTGTGCAGGAAGATGTTGAACTCTGAGGGGGAGTTCGCATACCCGAATGGGCAACGATTGAACGTGAAGAGCTTGTTCGAGAAAGAGAAAGCCAACTTGTGTTGGTCACGCGGGTCGACTGTCATCGTCCAGAAACCATTTGCCACGTCGACGGTGGAGAAGTACTTGGCGTTTGCCACCTTTGGCAACTCTTGGTCGAGCTGTGTCATTGGCCAACGAGACAACGGAACCAGTTTGTTGAGTTGTCTATAGTCAATGGTAAGACGCCATTTACCCGTTGGTTTCAGAACGGGCCACACGGGAGCGCTGTACGTACTGTTACATTCCCTGATTATCCGTTTAGCTAATAAGGAATCGATAATCTCTTGTACTGCTGCGTATGCTGCGAGCGGGATTTTGTATTGTCTAACGAACGTAGGAGTTGCTCCGGGTGGCGTAGGAATACGCACCACATGGATACTCGTAACCCCGCAATCCAGCGAGTCTGTCGACCAGATCTCACTGTGTTTGTTAAACAATTCTCTCAACTGATGGTGTTCAGTGTCATTGACAAGAGCATCAGCCTCCGATAGTAGTTGTATTACCTGTGCATGGAAACCAGGATATGGTTCGGCGACATTGTACAGGTCTTCATCGGGTGGTGACGGCATGTCACTTTTGGAAGAGTCATCGGTTGTTACCTCACAAGAGTGTACTTCGCATGCAGGAGGAGACGCAATATCATCCTCCGTGACGATGGAGTATATTAACAGGTTGCTGTCAGGATCGACATCCAGCCGGAATGCCGATGTGTCGTCCAGTGGCAATACGGGAGTTAGTGCTATTGCTTTTGACTGACAAGTAAACAGCGTACCTCCCTCGCCATCTAGGTCTAGGGAGGACGGAAGAGGCCCAATCACAGGAACAACTAGTTCAAAATCATGGAAGGCGTAATCGATCAATGTTCCTAGCTGAGTGTGCCGAGGAATGGAAATATCCGCTTGAGTCAGATTTTGTACCAGGAGGTAAGTGGATCTAGCGGTTAGTTCCAACAGTGGGTTACCATTGATAGTTAGCCCCAAGTCGAATAGTTTTGGAGAGGGTTGGAAGAACGCAGTGGTGCCTTCCATCCGGTATCCGGGCGCCAGGTTCAGTCTTACAGAAACCTCTGTGGTTCTTGCCGGTATCAACATGGCGGACTCAGTTATCGTCTTGCAAGCTTCAGGAATAGTCTGCCCGGAAGCCATTCGCACCGGGTCGAAAGACAAGGCATGTTGGTTTGGCTGCGCCAAAGACCAAAGAACTTGGTGTATGGTATCAAGTTTAACACCCAATCTTACCAAAATGTCCGCTCCCACATAGACTGTATGTGGGAGGTCCGCGACAACCAGTAGATAGTGGGATAATTCCTTGGTTCCAATGCGGATCGATAGCGCACACACGCCTATTGCGGTGAGTGTTGTCTGGGGAGTCGTTCCCAGTGGAAATCTAAACGTTTTCGGCACAAGGGGATGGCAGTTAGCCGTTTTCGAAATTTCGTTGAACATTTCCAAACTGATTGCGGATTTTTCTGACCAGGTGGCCAGCCTGGTATCCTCAGCCCTAGTGCCGTTTAGGCACACGCCCCCTATCAGAGGAGGGCGGTAAGTGTCGGCTGGTGAATCACCCAAGCCGCACAAGAAAACCACATGTTCGGTTAAGTTCCGAGTCGAACTCACATTGTCCTTTGCCACAAATGGCGGACTCATGGCCAAGTTCACAGGGTTTGCGTCAGATGCTGACGTCGGACCCTCGTCGTTGCACAATGTAAGGCAGGTAGCCTTGGAAGAATGCGGCGAAGTCAACGGAGTAGGCATAGGTATTTGTGACCAGATTTGATTGGTTTTCCAATCCATTAGTGGTACCAAACGGTCAATTAAATCACTCCCAATCAGCATTCGTTCGATTTCGATGCTAGTCACATACACGGGGTGTATCAGTGACACGCTTTCGAAGTTGAGTTTAAGTAGGAGACGTTTGGTTAGGGGCGAGGTAGCTTGAGTGAAACCTCGAAGATTCGTATCGCAATGTTCCGTTTTCAACCAACGTTTTGTTGGGTCCACTGCCCTTTTTAGTTCATCCAGCAAGGTTTCGGATATGAGGGAAATTGTTGAACCCGAATCTATCAGAGCGTGACGGGTCACACAGTCCTCCAGGACTGTTCTAAGGTATGGCCTGTTCGAGTTGGTTTTTCTCGTCATATCCCCAACAAAATGGAGTGGGTTGGGAGAACGGAGCAGTTTGTAATCTGCGTCGATTTCCAAGACAGATAAGTTACCTACGTGACCCAGTGGGTCCTCTATCGGAATGGTAGAGGAATCATCTGTTACAAAGCTGCTTATCTCGTGCATCTCCACCTCCGTGTCCAAGTCTGTAGACAAAACCTGCTGGCTTGTGTCTAGAACGGGCGGTACCTGAACAGGGATTCGAGTGGGGGCGGGGGTAATGGAAATGTTTGCGTCCTCTTGAATTGCATGAATTTCGGCGGACTCGGTTTCCAACGATTTTACGCCTAGTCATGAGGATTTATCCTTGTCCTCTTTCTCAAATTTCTTACGATGCAGTACATCTTTTATCAGAGCTTCTATATCATTTCGGTTAGCGTTTAAATCATTGTTGAACACTTTGTTGCCCTTGTTACGCTTGTTACCCTTGTGTCCTGACCCTTTGTGAGAGTTAGGCGGAGGGGCATGTCGGCTAGGTTGATCTCTACGGGACCTGTTAGATTGGGGACGTTCATCGTAGCTATTGTTACGGCGGTGGTTGTCGGGGTGGTGGTTACTTGGTAGCCACCCCCTTTGATCGTCCTCTTTTACAGCATATGTCCCTGATGCAGCCCCTTCTAATTCGAGTGATGGTTCCCGCCTAAGCTCGAAAGTCGAGGTGTCCGGGCTCTTAGCCCGGCTTGCTTTTGATGCTTCAAAAGCGGTGCTTGCCAGCTCTCGGAGCGTCGAGATTGGCAACCCGACGTGGGCAGTAGGGCCCAAGTAGTTAATGAAGTTGGGAGACATGTTTGACAGAAAAAGTTGTTTGAACGGCAATAGGTCTTCCATTCCTGTTTCAGTGAGCATGCCAAAGTAAGCTGAACGAAGCCGGTGATAGTAGGCTTGTGGGTGTTCATTTCGAGCTTGTCTGATATTGTTAGCCAACGAACTATCGTGTTTGCGAGTCGCAGAACCACTGAATTCTATTTTCAAAACCGTGGCAAGTTTAGCATAGTTGTTTTGCACGTGTTGCTCTTGTAGACGGATGAACCTTGTCACGTGTCTGTTGGACGTTCGCTTCAAAAGATAGAGCCTGTCTGCATTCGTAGCGTTTGGGTAGCCATCCAAGGCGTCCTCTATGCCTGCTAAGAATGTCTCAGTGTCGTTTGGCTTTCCCGGAACGGGGTCGAAGAGGCGAAAGTTTTTGACGATTTTGTCAAGGCGATCCCCGCCAAGTGCGCGGGGAGCCTCTGCACTCTCCCGTGGAGAATTGTGGGCCGAGAGGCCAAGAGGAAAAGTCAAGCTGTGGTTGTGTTGGCGAGGAGGCCCCAATTCACTGTGGGCCGAATGGCCAAGAGAAAGAGGCTGAAATCTCCTGTCATCTACATTCCCTCGTTCTCTTAGCTCCGGATGTGAGCTAGGTTGCTTGGTTTGGTTGTCCCGCGATAGCGCGTGACTGTTCTGGAGTTCCTCCAGATGATACCTAAGGGTGGTGTTATGCTGCATCGCAGAGTCCACCTGGGAGTTGAGGGTGTTTATTTTCGACACGTAGGTGTCGCCCTTTTTTCGCTCGGCCTCATACTTATCTGTCATGGTTTGCAGGGAGAGGTCGCGAGTGTGGAGTGAGAGATCCAGTGATGCGATGTCCTCCTTTTGTTTAGAGGTCACATTTTCCAACTTTCTCACCTGGTCTTTCTCATCCTTCATTAAATCAGCGACTTCAATGAGTTCTGCTGTTTTGTCCTCCAACTTGGTCATTGTATTCATTAACTGATCGTCTTTGGTCTGCAGCTTTTGGAATAGAGCATTATTGCTTTGAGTGGTTTCATTCACAACCGTTTGTAGGGCATCAATTTGCTCGCCCCGTTTTCTAACTAGCTCTTCCGATTCATCTAGTTTCGCGTGGACTTCATCGTATTTAGTTTTGGCTAAACCGAGTTGTTCTTTTAGAATACGGACTTGGTCAAGAGTTTGTTCGCGTTCTTTGTTATAAGTGTTAGACAGATCTTCCAATTTATCTGTTCTCACACACAGTTCCTCAGCTAGCAGTAGCTTATCTTTTTCGGCTTTCGATGCCAGCTCCCTGGTTCTCTCCACCTGTACCTTGAACTCCCCAGCTTCCTGCTCGTGCCTCTGCTGGGCACTGAGGTACTGGTGCACTGTCCATCTCTGCTGGTGGGCATAGTTGAGGGCTAAACTGGAGAGAACCTTCACAAGGCCTCCGCCTGATGGTCTATTTTGAAGAGCGTCTGTCGCAATGTCTGCATTTTTCTCGCTTATGGCATTGAAATCTAACATTTCCAGCCCCTCGGCATAGTTAGGATTTGCATCGTTGCTGAGGTCCGCGATCAATCTTTCCGTGGGTGAAGGTCCACTGATTAGAGGGGAAATGGGTGGAAACCCATCTGATGGATTGCTCATTATTATGATTGTCAGTTATTTCAATTTACGTAATGTGTGGGGTTTTTAGTTGGAGGCTGCAAAAACGATTTAACTCAGTTTGTAAACGTCAATGAATCATCAAGACTGGGTCAGTAATGTGAGTTGGTTATTACTGAACTTGCCAAAACAGGTTTAATTGATTAAATCGATTTTAATGATAAATCTAACCTGTATCGGCTATTTGGGAATTTTAATTTTAATTCACCTGAAAGAGTTGCTATCTCTAAGTTAACGTTGAAAAGTTTAACTATGTCTCATTGGTTAGTACACATTAGTTTGCGTATTATTCCAATAACCAACCTGGGCGGTAGTGTAGCAATTTAATGTATATTAAATTGAACGAGACAATGATATCCAATCAGTTGCGACTGGTTAGATATCGTACAGCATAACCTGAATTATTTTTTTTTTTTAAATTACTGGTGATTCTTCACCACCGGAGGTCACTGTTAACACAAGCTAAAATCGACAGGGTACCAGTGAAAATAGAATTTTACAATACTGTTAAAAAGTCTACCTAAACACCATTAAGCTGGTAAAACAGCTTTAATCTATTAATCAATTTGAATGATTAGTCAACCCCGTATAGGCTAAAGGAATTAGCTTTAATTAACCTGAAGTAATTGCTATATCTAAGTTAACATTGAAAAGTTTAACTATGTCTCATTGGTTAGAACACATTAGTTTGCGTATTATTCCAATAACCAACCTGGACGGTAGTGTAGCAATTTAATGTATATTAAATTGAACGAGACAATGATATCCAATCAGTTGAGACCGGTTAGATATCGTACAGCATAACCTGAATTATTTAAAAATAATTACTGGTGATTTTTCACCACCGGAGGTCACTGTTAACACAAGCTAAAATCGACAGGGTACCAGTGAAAATAGAATTTTACAAAACTGTTAAAAAGTCTACCTAAACACCATTAAGCTGGTAAAACAGCTTTAATCTATTAATCAATTTGAATGATTAGTCAACCCCGTATAGGCTAAAGGAATTAGCTTTAATTAACCTGAAATAGTTGCTATATCTAAGTTAACGTGGAACAGTTTAACCATGTCTCATTGGTTATGGCACATTCGTGTGTGTATTATTCCCATAACCAACCTGGAGAGGTAGTGTATCAATTTAATGTATGTATAAAATTGAACAAGACAATGATATCTAATCAGTTAAGACTGGTTTGATATCCTACAGCGTACCCTGACTTATGTCACGAAAAATGACTGGCGTTTCTTCGCCAGAGGTTACGGATAGCCCAAGCTGAGATCACACAGGATTCCCGTCTAACGCGGGAATTCACTATGAACAAAGAGGAAAACAAAAATGGCGGCTCCCCTTTGTTAGCTTAGCATCTGGCGCAATGCTTAGCTTTCCTTGCGCGGGGTTTCCTCCTCGCCGCACAAGGGATGTTCCCTCCAACAAGGGAACGGGTTTACTTGGTGACGTCTCACGTTCAACCCTTAACCTCTCCCCGTTACCCAACGCGAGAGGTAGAGAGATAACTTCGCTCAAACGAATATATCTACTCTAATTTCCGTAATGGCTGGCTCATATGTCCTCTGCTCTAGGAATTACTTATGACCGAGTCAGATCACTCCTGAAAGCGATCGACAGAAATAACACTACGTTAGGCCCAACTAGTATTATTTCTCAGAATGCCTGCATCGGCTGGTACATATGCCCTAGCTCGTAGCATTCAGTAGACCCCCTTCACACTGGCTTTGGTCAGATATACAACAGGGGTCGTTCTCTCCCGACCAGTATCTGGGTCAAATGGAACGACACACACACACTTCTCTCCCGCACTAGTCCTGCCTATAGCTATTAATGGAATGTATATATATTGCTACACAATTGATATGGAATAACACAACAGTGCGGCCTAGTCCTATCTTAGATTCCTCACAGGGGGCGCCATATGTCGTGACGTTGTATTAGTTAATGTGACGACTGTTGCTCATCGAATGATTAACGGTTTATAATTACGTGATTAAATGAATTAAGCAATGAATCAAGCAATTATTAACTCATTAACCTGGGGCACCATGGGAACATTGTTTTGATTGAGTTTCTATTTCCCAAATTAACTCAAAGGATATCAGAATATCGATTACAACAGTCGCTAAATTAATCAATTTCCTCTACAGTCTCATAATCTGAAAGTCGTATAATCCGGGAATCTGCACGGACCCGGGCTTTACCACTGAATTTACCACACCAATCTTAGTTGATTATTTATTTACTAGCAAGCTAAAATGATGATAAAAATGCACATACACAAAACACAGTCTAGCTATTGATTAGGACTTAGTATAACGGGCCAACACACTATGGCGCTTGTTACCCAAAATGGGGATTTTAAAGAGAGAGAAAGAAAGGAAGTACACGAGAGAAATATACATTTGGGTTCATTTGTCAGCCATGCTTATTTAACTAGCCTTGCCCCGAACTGCCGCTCTTATGGGTCAGAATATAATGATGTAATTACGTGTTGGAGTTCTCAGGTGGGAAGCTCCGCGTAGGTCGTTTAGGCTTCTAAATGACGCAGTTCTCCGGCGCAACTCTCTGGTTGTCCTCACGATGTCAGTGTCCTTCTTGGCTAAGTGGTCTGATCCTCACCCTTGATCGGAAAGGGGTCTTCTGAGGACAGACAGCTCTGTAGCTCAGAGCTCACAGCTTCGGCTCGAATGGTGTCGATACCACGATTCAATGGAGAGTGGAGGCTGGGTGGTTCGGCTTGAATTCACCCGCTTAGACACAGCTACTCGTCCGTAGCTCGTGTAGAAAAATATTTCTTTGTCTTCAACCTTGTGTTTCGTTTTGGGGTTCGTCGACTTTGTTAGACCTTAGCTGCAGCTTGGGGTCAATAGTCTTCCATGTTAATTCTTCACTCTCCTGTCTTATACCCTCGGGTCAGAAGTGGGTGTAACAGCCTTTAGGGCAATTCTCTGGGCGGACCAAGTAAAGGGGGCAAGGCTTAGATTTGGCTAAAAATCCGATTTTAGACACTAACTTCACATTTCATCTTTATCAAAACATTCTGTTTGATTTGGATATTTTCCAAACAGCGTACAATGTATAAACATCAGGCATATACTGGGAAAACTCTTAAAGGTACAATGTTTTCATAATAACATCATCTCTTAACCTTTAAAAACAAATACAAAAGTTACATACATTTTAATATTCCACTTTTCGTCATAACCACCATTGTGGCTGACGGAAACCATTGTTCCAAAGTCCCTTTATTGCATGTTTAATGTTCTGAGGCCAGTTCTCCATTGTTAGGACAAAGGAATTTCTCTGTATTATGGGCATGAGGTGTCATAAAACCCCCACATCTTCAGACCCCTAGATCTCTCCTCCTCTGTTGGGGGTTTGGGAGATAATCTGTAGGGTGGTGGTCTCCTGTACCCTGACCTGATCAGGACAGTCATGACAGTGTATTTTACAATATTTTCCTACAAGACTGGGTCTCTTTTGCAGCAGTGAGCATGGGGGTTCAGTGAGGGGATAATACAGCAGTGGGGGGGTTCAGTGAGGGGGTAATGCAGCAGTGGGGGTTCAGTGAGGGGGTAATGCAGCAGTGGGGGGTTCAGTGAGGGGGTAATGCAGCAGTGATGGTTCAGTGAGGGGGTAATGCAGCAGTGGGGGGTTCAGTGAGGGGGTAATGCAGTTGCGGGGGTTCAGTGAGGGGGTAATGCAGCAGCAGGGGGGGTTCAGTGAGGGGGTAATGCAGCAGTGAGGGTTCAGTGAGAGGGTAATGCAGCAGTGGGGGTCCAATGAGAGGGTAATAGAGCAGTGGGGGTCCAATGAGAGGGTAATAGAGCAGTGGGGGTTCAGTGAGAGGGTAATGCAACAGTGGGGGTTCAGTGAGGAGATAATGCAGAAGTGGGGGGGTCAGTGAGGGGGTAATGCAGCAGTGAGGGTAAAGTGAGGGGTTAATGAAACAGTGGGGATTCATTTAGGGGGTTTTGCAGCAGTGGGGGGTTTCAGTAATGGGTTAATGCAGCAGTGATGGTTCAGTGAAGGGGTAATGCAGCAGTGGAGGGTTCAGTGAGGGGGTAATGCAGCAGTGATGGTTCAGTTAGGGGGTAATGCAGCAGTGGGGGGGTTCAGTGAGGGGGTAATGCAGGAGTGATGGTTCAGTGAGGGGGTAATGCAGCAGTGGGGGGTTCAGTGAGGGGGTAATGCAGCAGTGGGGGGATCAGTGAGGGGGTAATGCAGCAGTGGGGGTTCAGTGAGGGGGTAATAGAGTGGTGAGGGTTCAGTGAGGGGGTAATGCAGGAGTGGGGGTCCAGTGAGTAGATAATGCAGAAGTGGGGGGGGTCAGTGAGGGGGTAATGCAGACGTGGGGGGTTCAGTGAGGGGGTAATGCAGGAATGGGGGTTCAGTAAGGGGTTAATGCAAAGTTGGGGGTTCAGTGAGGGGATAATGCAGGAGTAGGGGTCCAGTGAGGGAATATTGCAGCAGTGAGGGTAAAGTGAGGGGTTAATGAAACAGTGGGGGTTCATTTAGGGGGTTTTGCAGCAGTGGGGGGTTTCAGTAATGGGTTAATGCAGCAGTGATGGTTCAGTGAAGGGGTAATGCAGCAGTGGAGGGTTCAGTGAGGGGGTAATGCAGCAGTGATGGTTCAGTTAGGGGGTAATGCAGCAGTGGGGGGTTCAGTGAGGGGGTAATGCAGAAGTGGGGGGTTCAGTGAGGGGGTAATACAGGAGTGATGGTTCAGTGAGGGGGTAATGCAGCAGTGGGGGGTTCAGTGAGGGGGTAATGCAGCAGTGGGGGGTTCAGTGAGGGGGTAATGCAGCAGTGGGGGGTTCAGTGAGGGGGTAATGCAGCTGTGGGGGGGGTCAGTGAGGGGGTAATAGAGTGGTGAGGGTTCAGTGAGGGGGTAATGCAGGAGTGGGGGTCCAGTGAGTAGATAATGCAGAAGTGGGGGGGTCAGTGAGGGGGTAATAGAGTGGTGAGGGTTCAGTGAGGGGGTAATGCAGGAGTGGGGGTCCAGTGAGTAGATAATGCAGAAGTGGGGGGGTCAGTGAGGGGTAATGCAGGAATGGGGGTTCAGTAAGGGGTTAATGCAAAGGTGGGGGTCCAGTGAGGGAATATTGCAGCAGTGAGGGTAAAGTGAGGGGTTAATGAAATAGTGGGGGTTCATTTAGGGGGTTTCTCAGCAGTGGGGGGTTTCAGTAATGGGTTAATGCAGCAGTGATGGTTCAGTGAAGGGGTAATGCAGCAGTGGAGGGTTCAGTGAGGGGGTAATGCAGCAGTGATGGTTCAGTTAGGGGGTAATGCAGCAGTGGGGGGGTTCAGTGAGGGGGTAATGCAGAAGTGGGGGGTTCAGCGAGGGGGTAATGCAGGAGTGATGGTTCAGTGAGGGGGTAATGCAGCAGTGGGGGGGTTCAGTGAGGGGGTAATGCAGAGGTGGGGGGTTCAGTGAGAGGGTAATGCATCAGTGGGGGGTTCAGTGAGGGGGTAATGCAGCAGTGGGGGGTTCAGTGAGGGGGTAATGCAGCAGTGGGGGTTCAGTGAGGGGGTAATGCAGCAGTGGGGGGGTTCAGTGAGGGGGTAAAGCAGCAGTGGAGGGTTCAGTGAGGGGTTAATAATAATTACAAGCAATGCATAATGTACTGTTAAAAGGATTGGTTTTAAAGTGTCTCTCTTTTTAAGGCAACACAATTGCTTGAAATGATGTTATGTCTCTTAGGAAACTAATTCAATACTGTCTATTGGTCTGTCTCCACAGCGACCGACCCAAGGTCTATTTATTTCAGTCCAGTGTTCCCATATATCAAGGCTTCCATACTGTTGTGCGAGAAGCGTAATGCATTCTAACTCTCTAACCATATAATGATGGTAAATGTGCTGGAGGTAATACAAGTACATTACATGAACAAGAGATGAGTACGCGTGGGTCACTTTAAATAGTAATTATAATATAATATATCCATTACTTTTTTTGTTGTTGCTGATATTGAACTGAGCTACCACTCATTCACACTGCTACCACTTATTCCGACTGCTACCACTCATTCCATCTGCTACCACTCATTCTCGCTGCTACCACTCATTCCATCTGCTACCACTCATTCACACTGCTACCACTCATTCACTCTGCTTCCACCACTGCTACCATTCATTTGTGTACTTCTGACTTGTGTTCTACTTCTGCTAGACATATTGCATCCAAAATGGTACCATATTCCATACGTAGTGCATTACCAGGCCTGCATAGTGCTCTAGGGCCCATAGGGCTGTGATCAAAAGTAGTGTACTATATAGGGAATAGGGTGCCATGTCAGCCACTGCCTGTTTTCCCGCTGAAAGGGGATCGAGGCTGGAGCCACTGTGGTATCAAACCCTTAATACACTAACACTTTTACCATGGTAACCTGCGGACCAGGGTTCCAAACCAGGGTCCGATAAATTGAAATGACCGAGGGCTAATCTGGTATACCAGCCCGCTCTACCAATTCAGCTTGGGAATGGGGTTAACTGAAGACCGGCCCAGGTAAAACCAGGGTTCATAGTGCAAGTGTATTTGATGCTTCAGATTTATTCATCCTAGTTAACTGGCTGCTAGGTTCACTGGCTGCTAGGTTCACTGGCCGCTAAGTTCACTGGCCGCTAAGTTTACTTACCGCTAGGTTCACTGGCTGCTAGGGTCACTGGCTGCTAGGTTCACTGGCTGCTAAGTTCTCTTACTGCTAGGTTCACTGGCCGCTAGGTTCACTGGCCGCTAGGTTCACTGGCCGCTAGGTTCACTGGCCGCTAGGTTCACTGGCCGCTAGGTTCACTGGCCGCTAAGTTTACTTACCGCTAGGTTCACTGGCTTGCTAGGTTCACTGGCTTGCTAGGTTCACTGGCTGCTATGTTCACTGGCTGCTATGTTCACTGGCTGCTATGTTCACTGGCTGCTCGGTTTCACTGGCTGCTAGGTTCACTGGCTGCTAGGTTCACTGGCTGCTAGGTTCACTGGCTGCTAGGTTCACTGGCTGCTAAGTTCTCTAACTGCTAGGTTCACTGGCTGCTAGGATCACTGGCTGCTAGGTTCACTGGCTGCTAGGGTAACTTGCTGCTAGGTTCACTTACTGTTAGGTTCACTGGCTGCTTGGATCACTGGCTGCTAAGTTCACTTACTGCTAGGATCACTGGCTGCTAGGATCACTGGCTGCTAGGATCACTGGCTGCTAGGATCACTGGCTGCTAGGTTCACTGGCTGCTAGGTTCACTGGCCGCTAGGTTCACTGGCCGCTAGGTTCACTGATCGCTAGGTTCACTGACCGCTAGGTTCACTGGCCGCTAGGTTCACTGGCCGCTAGGTTCACTGGCCGCTAGGTTCACTTGCCGCTAGGTTCACTGGCCGCTATGTTCACTTGCCGTTATGTTCACTTGCCGCTAGGTTCACAGGCTGCTTGGTTCACTGGCTGCTAAGTTCTCTTACTGCTAGGTTCACTGGCTGCTAGGGTAACTTACTGTTAGGTTCACTGGCTGCTAGGATCACTGGCTGCTAAGTTCACTTACTGCTAGGTTCACTGGCTGCTAGGATCACTGGCTGCTAGGATCACTGGCTGCTAGGATCACTGGCTGCTAGGATCACTGGCTGCTAGGTTCACTGGCTGCTAGGTTCACTGGCTGCTAGGTTCACTGGCTGCTAGGTTCACTGGCTGCTAGGATCACTGGCTGCTAGGATCACTGGCTGTTAGGTTCACTTACTGTTAGGTTCACTTACTGCTAGGTTCACTGGCTGCTTGGTTCACTGGCTGCTTGGTTCACTGGCTGCTTGGTTCACTTACTGTTAGGTTCACAGGCTGCAAGGATCACTGGCTTATAGGATCACTGGCTGCTAGGTTCACTGGCTGCTAGGTTCACTGACCGCTAGGTTCACTGATCGCTTGGTTCACTGGCCGCTATGTTCACTTGCCGCTAGGTTCCCTGGCTGCTTGGTTCACTGGCTGCTAGGGTTACTTACTGCGAGGTTCACTGGAAGCGAGGTTCACTGGATGCAAGGTTCACTTGGCTGGGAGAACCTGGCTGCTGGGAGAACCTGGCTGCTAGGTTCACTGGCTACTTGGTTCACTTACTGCTAGGGTCACTGGCATGGAGGTTTACTTACTGCGAGGTTCACTAACTGCAATGTTCACTTACTGCTAGGTTCACTGGCTGCTAGGTTAACTTACTGCTAGGGTCACTGGCTGCTAGGTTAACTTACTGCAAGGTTCACTACTGCGAGGTTCACAGGATGAGAGGTTCACTTGGCTGGGAGAACCTGGCTGCTTGGTTCACTGGCCGCTAGGTTCACTGGTCGCTAGGTTCACTGGCCGATAGGTTCACTGGCCGATAGGTTCACTGGCCGATGCAAATTGCACCCTTTCGCCTGGCTATGGTCATACGTAGTGCACTATATAGGGAATAGGGATTTGGTCAACAGTAGTGCACTATATAGGGAATAGGGATTTGGTCAACAGTAGTGCACTATATAGGGAATAGGGATCTGGTCAACAGTAGTGCACTATATAGGGAATAGGGATCTGGTCAACAGTAGTGCACTATAAAGGGAATGGGATGCCATTTGGGACACAAAAAGAGAAATAATGATTATTGTTATTATTTGTTTTGACTTTGCAGGTACAGTAATGGCTGATGGTGATTGATTCAGCATGGATACTGTTTGCTGTGATTTCTCCTGATGTTTCCAACACTTCTGACATCATGTGAAGGGATCCAGAGAGGATGAAGAGGAGGGGTGAAGAATACTTACATAAAGAACTGTGATGGAGTCTATTCAGTCACCTGACATCCCCATGGACAGGTGCTTTAATTAACACGTGTGTGTGTCTAATGAATTTCTATAAACCGTTAGATATACATGTGACATGTGACATCGCTGTCAAAAGATCTGCATGTTAAATATATTGCATGGGAGTGTTGCGAATATATTGCATTACTATGAGAGGGTGTTATACTAGAATGACTGTTGAGGAGAGCTGGCAAGTAATCATTTCCCTCTACCGTTTACACCCACCTGTATCCTGTGATGAATAAACTTTCATCTGATTTTGTTTTTCTAATAAGGTACTTCAACAGCACCTGGAGAAACCCGTACGGCCAGGAGACTGTCCCGACACTTTTCAACAGCTCCTTCCGCCTCCAGCACCACAACAGCTTCCACAACATCCTACTAGGTGTGTGTGTGTGTGTGTGTGTGTGTGTATATGTGTATGCCTGGGTGTGTGTGTGTGTGTGTGTGTGTGTGTGTGTGTGTGTGCGCCTGGGGGCGTTGGGAAAGGAAGAAGACAGATGTTCATTCTAACCAATGGACAATAAAGTATCTATTCTATTAATTGTGTTATAATATTCTATTGTAGGTGTCTTCCTGGGCTTCCTGTCGCTGCTCACGGTCATCATGAACATCCTGGTACTCTACGCTGTGAAGAAGGAGCGGACCCTCCACACGGTGGGCAACCTCTACATCGTCAGCCTCTCCGTGGCAGATCTCATCGTCGGGGCCACCGTCATGCCTCTCAACCTGGTCTATCTGCTGGAGGATGAGTGGAGGCTGGGGAGAGTCGTCTGTCAGTTCTGGCTCATCATGGATTATGTAGCCAGCACAGCCTCCATCTTTAGTCTGTTTATACTTTGTCTGGATCGGTATCGGTCCGTTCACGAGCCGCTGAGGTACCTGAAGTACCGGACCAGAGGGAGAGCTAGCGTTATGATCTCAGGGGCCTGGCTAATGTCCATGACATGGATTATTCCTATACTAGGGTGGAGGTCATTCGTTCAGGTCGACCTCAAACCGGAGATGGAGAATAAGTGTGACACTGATTTCCGGTTTGTTACGTGGTTTAAGGTTTTAACTTCAGTGTTTAACTTCTACCTTCCGTCTCTGTTGATGCTGTGGTTCTACTCACGCATCTACATGGCTGTGAGACAGAACTTCAGAGAGAGGGAGAGGATTATCAATCCCACAGATTCCGTGGTGGACAACAGGATCGGACACAAAGTCCAAACAGGAAATAGCCCCTGCGAGTCTAAGAAAGAAAGAAACTCAGACTTTGATCAGTACACATTAGACCAGCCATACGACTCCACAGATACAGTTGAAACCAACGCACCCAGGGAACCCAAGTCTGGGAAAGACTCTCATTCCACTCATTCAGTGCTCAGAATGACAAAACGTCTGAGGACGACTGTAAAGGACAAAAGAAAGAGCGGCTCTTCGTCTTTCCAGCAGAAGAATTTGGACTCGGAGACCCCTTTGAACCTGTCCTCTTTACCTCTTGGCTTCACAAACTACGACGACGACAACGTTCAGAAACTCTACGTATCCGTGAACGACTGCAAGGTAGCCGTGCCGCCAAACTCTGTGGCTGGCGTCTGCGAGATAACCCAGATATCTGACATGCAGAGATACACCACTATGTTCTACAACAACGAGTTCACCCAGTCTGTGAATTTATCCCCGTCACCATGTCTCCATAATTCACCCGAGTCACCCCCGCCCCAGGAGGACCCAGAGCCTGATGATGGTGCTAACCCGGACGCTGCAGCCAACGCTGTGACTCTAAAACAGACCTGGCAGAAGTTCTGTGCCCAGTCCAGGCAGCGTATCCAGAGCCTTCAGGTCCATAAGGAGCACAAAGCGGCCAAGCAGCTGGGCTGTATTATAGCTGGGTTCATGATGTGCTGGATCCCCTACTTCATAGTCTTTATGGTCATGGCTTTCTGCCAAACCTGTGTACATCACAACCTACATATGTTCACGATATGGCTCGGGTATATTAACTCTACCTTGAACCCGTTCATATACCCACTCTGCAATGAGAATTTCAAACGAGTGTTTAAAACTATCCTACACATTAATTTGTGATGAAAAGTTTTATGAACATGAGTGGCATTTCAATGTATTTTCTTGTGATGCTTTAACTTGTAATATGTGTGTTTGAATGTTTTGAGTGACCTCAATTTGGTACCTTAAATTTGTATAATTTTGTAAATATAATGCTTATTTATTGTCCGCCTAAATATTTTCGTACACTATCAGACCCAGAACATAACATCATCGTTCCTACTCTGTGAAAAGACAGAAAGCATTGCAGCTCTGTATTTATTTATTATTTATTCGAATAACTCTGCTAAGAAGAACTGTAGAAAAAAAAACTCTGCAGAAGAGGAATAACTGCAGAAGGAGAATAACTCTGCAGAAGAGGAATAACTGCAGAATAAGGTTACCTGCAGAAGGAGAATAACTGCAGAAGGAGAATAAGGCACAGAGACAGTTTCAATACAATCTCCTTCAAGTGCTTGTCCATTTTTGGTGAAAACGGAAATGTGTCTTAATGGAATCTGAATTTTTGTTAGATATGAGTCAGTGCAGTGTCTGTGCTGTCCAATAAAGTATCCTAACTGACATGGTGTTTTTTTTTTTTTTTTATAGGTGAGTACGCAACTATGTAACTGTTATAGCTATTTACTTTACCTAAAATAATTACATCTCGTAAAGTGGAGTGTAGACACACACACACACACACTGTCTACTGTTGCAACTCACAGCTCACACAACATTCTAATATTCAAAACTTTTCTAAACAAATGGAGTTAGCTGTGCATAGACCACTCTACGTAGATAAAATATCTAAATATAACTCTAATGCATTGGCTTCATCCTGAGTTGAGGACATGCTGCCATGATTATTGTTATTCACTTTGGCCTGAATCATATGGGTAAATATACTGAATCATCTGGGTAAACATACTGAATCATCTGGGTAAACATACTGAATCATCTGGGTAAACATACTGAATCATCTGGGTAAACATACTGAATCATCTGTGTAAACATACTGAATCATCTGGGTAAATATACTGAATTCTCTGGATAAATACATTTTTTGGGATTCTAAAAAGTAGGCCAATTTATTCACAATAAATAGGCTAGGCAGGTCAACTTCCGATTTGGACGATTGAGTAAGACATGAGGTATCCAAAACAAATCTCAAAAGCCACCCACGGACACCCCACGCCAATGTCTGAAGAATTTTCCACAGGGATATTTCATCCCCCCCAAAGAAAAATGAAATATTGATTTCCGTACACTGTGAGCAGTCTTTCGACAAGGTATGCTTTGGTTTTGTTTATCAAGTCAACAGTACCTACAGTACATTAGTATTATCTGTAAATAAAAACATTGAGTTACACGATACATTTGTAGATACTTTAGGATGTCACACCTTGTCCAAAGACTGCTTACAGTGTAAAGATGTTTTTTTTCTTCCTTCAGTCGTCTGCATAGCTGAATTTACTGCCTTCAGTAATTTAGCTAGTGAGGAAAGATAGCCGGTAAGCTAACGTTAGACAGCTAGTATAATTGTTGCGTTACCTAGCAACTGTGTGTCATCCCAGGAAAGGAATAGTGAGATGAGGAGTGGAGGGTAAATGTTTCTGTCATTTTTCTTTCTTGCCTACTTGGTTACGGGTTCGTGTTCACGTTTAGGTTGATTCGTTTTTTTAACTCTATCCTACTTGTACACTACACACAACACGCACACAACATTCATATTGACTCTACACATACACACAATCATCATATACACTGCTGCTACTCTGTTTATAATATATCCTGATGCCTGGTCTCCTTACCCCTATATATACACTGCTCAAAAAAATAAAGGGAACACTTAAACAACACAATGTAACTCCAAGTCAATCACACTTCTGTGAAATCCAAATGTCCACTTAGGAAGCAACACTGATTGACAAAACATTTCACATGCTGTTGTGCAAATGGAATAGACAACAGGTGGAAATTATAGGCAATTAGCAAGACACCCCCAATAAAGGAGTGGTTCTGCACGTGGGGACCACAGACCACTTCTCAGTTCCTATGCTTCCTGGCTGATGTTTTGGTCACTTTTGAATGCTGGTGGTGCTTTCACTCTAGTGGTAGCATGAGACGGAGTCTACAACCCACACAAGTGGCTCAGGTTGTGCAGCTCATCCAGGATGGCACATCAATGCGAGCTGTGGCAAGAAGGTTTGCTGTGTCTGTCAGCGTAGTACAGTACATCAGGAGACGTGGAGGAGGCCGTAGGAGGGCAACAACCCAGCAGCAGGACCGCTACCTCCGCCTTTGTGCAAGGAGGAGCAGGAGAAGCACTGCTAGGGAGGTCATACAGGCACGTGGAGGCCACACACACTACTGAGCCTCATTTTTACTTGTTTTAAGGACATTACATCAAAGTTGGATCAGCCTGTAGTGTGGTTTTCCACTTTAATTTTGAGTGTGACTCCAAATCCATACCTCCATGGGTTGATAAATTGGATTTCCATTGATTATTTTTGTGTGATTTTGTTGTCAGCACATTCAACTATGTAAAGAAAAAAGTATTTAATAAGATTATTTATTTCATTCAGATCTAGGATGTGTTGTTTAAGTGTTCCCTTTATTTTTTTGAGCAGTATATATATATATATCTACCTCCATCACTCCAGTATCCCTGTCCCCTTCCCCCTATACATATCTACCTCCATCACTCCAGTATCCCTGTCTCCTTCCCCCTATACATATCTACATCTTCCCCCTATACATATCTAGTTTGATAATTGTGTAGTTTAGAGTAATTATCGAGGTTATCTAGCCAGCTATTTTTGTCCCTTGCGATGCCATTTCCAAACCTAGCCAACTATTACCGACGAGCAGCATTGTAGAAACTAAATACATCACAAAGGAACGTCTTGATTAGTGCTATGTTAGCTAGCTACATAGTTGCCTTTGTTTCATGATAAGGTGTAGTACTGAAACTATCGAGGTTACCTAGCCAGCTACACTTTCAAACAAAGTCAACAACGCAGCCACTGCTAGCTTGCCTACTTCACCAGCCAGCAGTACTGTATCATTTTAATAATTTTAGCCAATAAGACTTTTGCAGCGTAAGCTTAACTTTCTGAACATTCGAGACGTGTAGTCCAATTGTCATTCCAATCTCCTTTGCATTAGCGTAGCCTGTCAACTATGTGTCTGTCTATCCCTGTTCTTTCCCCTCTGCACAGGCCATACAAACGCTTCACACCGCGTGGCCGCTGCCACTCTAACCTGGTGGTCCCAGCGCGCACGACCCACGTGGAGTTCCAGGTCTCCGGCAGCCTCTGGAACTGCCGGTCTGCGGCCAACAAGGCAGAGTTCATCTGAGCCTATGCTACCCTCCAGTCCCTCGACTTCTTGGCGCTGACGGAAACATGGATTACCACAGATAACACTGCTACTCCTACTGCTCTCTCCTCGTCTGACCACGTGTTCTCGCATACCCCGAGAGCATCTGGCCAGCGGGGTGGTGGCACTGGAATCCTCATCTCTCACAAGTGGACATTCTCTCTTTCTCCCCTGACCCATCTGTCTATCGCCTCCTTTGAATTCCATGCTGTCACAGTTACCAGCCCTTTCAAGCTTAACATCCTTATCATTTATCGCCCTCCAGGTTCCCTTGGAGAGTTCATCAATGAGCTTGACGCCTTGATAAGTTCCTTTCCTGAGGATGGCTCACCTCTCACAATTCTGGGTGACTTTAACCTCCCCACGTCTACCTTTGACTCATTCCTCTCTGCCTCCTTCTTTCCACTCCTCTCCTCTTTTGACCTCACCCTCTCACCTTCCCCCCCTACTCACAAGGCAGGCAATACGCTTGACCTCATCTTTACTAGATGCTGTTCTTCCACTAATCTCATTGCAACTCCCATCCAAGTCTCCGACCACTACCTTGTATCCTTTTCCCTCTCGCTCTCATCCAACACTTCTCACTCTGCCCCTACTCGGATGGTATTGCGCCGTCACAACCTTCGCTCTCTCTCTCCCGCTACTCTCTCCTCTTCCATCCTATCATCTCTTCCCTCTGCTCAAACCTTCTCCAACCTATCTCCTGAATCTGCCTCCTCAACCCTCTCCTCCCTTTCTGCATCCTTTGACTCTCTATGTCCCCCATCCTCCAGGCCGGCTCGGTCCTCCCCTCCTGCTCCGTGGCTCGACGACTCATTGCGAGCTCACAGAACAGGGCTCCGGGCAGCCGAGCGGAAATGGAGGAAAACTCGCCTCCCTGCGGACCTGGCATCCTTTCACTCCCTCCTCTCTACATTTTCTTCTTCTGTCTCTGCTGCTAAAGCCACTTTCTACCACTCTAAATTCCAAGCATCTGCCTCTAACCCTAGGAAGCTCTTTGCCACCTTCTCCTCCCTCCTGAATCCTCCCCCCCCCTCCTCCCTCTCTGCGGATGACTTTGTCAACCAATTTGAAAAGAAGGTCGACGACATCCGATCCTCGTTTGCTAAGTCAAACGACACCGCTGGTCCTGCTCACACTGCCCTACCCTGTGCTTTGACCTCTTTCTCCCCTCTCTCTCCAGATGAAATCTTGCGTCTTGTGACGGCCGGCCGCCCAACAACCTGCCCGCTTGACCCTATCCCCTCCTCTCTTCTCCAGACCATTTCCGGAGACCTTCTCCCTTACCTCACCTCGCTCATCAACTCATCCTTGACCGCTGGCTACGTCCCTTCCGTCTTCAAGAAAGCGAGAGTTGCATCCCTTCTGAAAAAACCTACACTCGATCCCTCCGATGTCAACAACTACAGACCAGTATCCCTTCTTTCTTTTCTCTCCAAAACTCTTGAACGTGCCGTCCTTGGCCAGCTCTCCTGCTATCTCTCTCAGAATGACCTTCTTGATCCAAATCAGTCAGGTTTCAAGACTGGTCATTCAACTGAGACTGCTCTTCTCTGTGTCACGGAGGCTCTCCGCACTGCTAAAGCTAACGCTCTCTCCTCTGCTCTCATCCTTCTAGACCTATCTGCTGCTTTTGATACTGTGAACCATCAGATCCTCCTCTCCGCAATCCAAGCGGCCCACGCCTGGATTGCGTCCTACCTGACAGGTTGCTCCTACCAGGTGGCGTGGCGAGAATCTATCTCCGCACCACGTGCTCTCACCACTGGTGTCCCCCAGGGCTCTGTTCTAGGCCCTCTCCTATTCTCGCTATACACCAAGTCACTTGGCTCTGTCATATCCTCACATGGTCTCTCCTATCATTGCTATGCAGACGACACACAATTAATCTTCTCCTTTCCCCCTTCTGATAACCAGGTGGTGAATCGCATCTCTGCATGTCTGGCAGACATATCAGTGTGGATGACGGATCACCACCTCAAGCTGAACCTCGGCAAGACGGAGCTGCTCTTCCTCCCAGGGAAGGACTGCCCGTTCCATGATCTCGCCATCACGGTTGACAACTCCATTGTGTCCTCCTCCCAGAGTGCTAAGAACCTTGGCGTGACCCTGGACAACACCCTGTCGTTCTCCACTAACATCAAGGCGGTGACCCGATCCTGTAGGTTCATGCTCAACAACATTCGCAGAGTACGACCCTGCCTCACACAGGAAGCGGCGCAGGTCCTAATCCAGGCACTTGTCATCTCCCGTCTGGATTACAGCAACTCGCTGTTGGCTGGGCTCCCTGCCTGTGCCATTAAACCCCTACAACTCATCCAGAACGCCGCAGCCCGTCTGGTGTTCAACCTTCCCAAGTTCTCTCACGTCACCCCGCTCCTCCGCTCTCTCCACTGGCTTCCAGTTGAAGCTCGCATCCGCTACAAGACCATGGTGCTTGCCTATGGAGCTGTGAGGGGAACGGCACCTCCGTACCTTCAGGCTCTGATCAGGCCCTACACCCAAACAAGGGCACTGCGTTCATCCACCTCTGGCCTGCTGGCCCCCCTACCTCTGCGGAAGCACAGTTCCCACTCAGCCCAGTCAAACCTGTTCGCTGCTCTGGCACCCCTATGGTGGAACATGCTCCCTCACGATGCCAGGACAGCGGAGTCAATCACCACCTTCCGGAGACACCTGAAACCCCACCTCTTTAAGGAATACCTAGGATAGGATAAAGTAATCCTTCTAACCCCCCCCCCTTAAAAGATTTAGATGCACTATTGTAAAGTGGTTGTTCCACTGGATATCATAAGGTGAATGCACCAATTTGTAAGTTGCTCTGGATAAGAGCGTCTGCTAAATGACTTAAATGTAAATGTAAATGTAGTGACCCTGGAACTGACCCTGTATATAGCTACTGACCCTGGAACTGACGCTGTATATGGCTACTGACCCTGGAACTGACCCTGTATATAGCTACTGACCCTGGATCTGACCCTGTATATAGCTACTGACCCTGGATCTGACCCTGTATATAGCTACTGACCCTGGATCTGACCCTGTATATAGCTACTGACCCTGGAACTGACCCTGTATATAGCTACTGACCCTGTATATAGCTACTGACCCTGGATCTGACCCTGTATATAGCTACTGACCCTGTATATAGCTACTGACCCTGTATATAGCTACTGACCCTGGATCTGACCCTGTATATAGCTACTGACCCTGTATATAGCTACTGACCCTGTATATAGCTACTGACCCTGGATCTGACCCTGTATATAGCTACTGACCCTGTATATAGCTACTGACCCTGGAACTGACCCTGTATATAGCTACTGACCCTGTATATAGCTACTGACCCTGGAACTGTCCCTGTATATAGCTACTGACCCTGTATAGAGCTACTGACCCTGGAACTGACCCTGTATATAGCTACTGACCCTGGAACTGACCCTGTATATAGCTACTGACCCTATATATAGCTACTGACCCTGGATCTGACCCTGTATATAGCTACTGACCCTGTATATAGCTACTGACCCTGGATCTGACCCTGTATATAGCTACTGACCCTGTATATAGCTACTGACCCTGGAACTGACCCTGTATATAGCTACTGACCCTGTATATAGCTACTGACCCTGTATATAGCTACTGACCTTGGAACTGACCCTGTATATAGCTACTGACCCTGTATATAGCTACTGACCCTGTATATAGCTGCTGACCCTGTTTTTAGCTGCTGACCCTGGAACTGACCCTGTATATAGCTACTGACCCTGGAACTGTCCCTGTATATAGCTACTGACCCTGTATATAGCTACTGACCCTGGAACTGACCCTGTATATAGCTACTGACCCTGTATATAGCTACTGACCCTGTAACTGTCCCTGTATATAGCTACTGACCCTGTATATAGCTACTGACCCTGGATCTGACCCTGTATATAGCTACTAACCCTGGAACTGACCCTGTATATAGCTACTGACCCTGTATATAGCTACTGACCCTGGATCTGACCCTGTATATAGCTACTGACCCTGTATATAGCTACTGACCCTGAATCTGACCCTGTATATAGCTACTGACCCTGTATATAGCTACTGACCCTGTATATAGCTACTGACCCTCGATCTGACCATGTATATAGCTACTGACCCTGGAACTGACGCTGTATATGGCTACTGACCCTGGAACTGACCCTGTATATAGCTACTGACCCTGGATCTGACCCTGTATATAGCTACTGACCCTGGATCTGACCCTGTATATAGCTACTGACCCTGGATCTGACCCTGTATATAGCTACTGACCCTGTATATAGCTACTGACCCTGGATCTGACCCTGTATATAGCTACTGACCCTGTATATAGCTACTGACCCTGGAACTGACCCTGTATATAGCTACTGACCCTGTATATAGCTACTGACCCTGTATATAGCTACTGACCTTGGAACTGACCCTGTATATAGCTACTGACCCTGTATATAGCTACTGACCCTGTATATAGCTACTGACCCTGTATATAGCTACTGACCTTGTATATAGCTGCTGACCCTGTTTTTAGCTGCTGACCCTGGAACTGATCCTGTATATAGCTACTGACCCTGGAACTGTCCCTGTATATAGCTACTGACCCTGTATATAGCTACTGACCCTGGAACTGACCCTGTATATAGCTACTGACCCTGTATATAGCTACTGACCCTGTAACTGTCCCTGTATATAGCTACTGACCCTGTATATAGCTACTGACCCTGGATCTGACCCTGTATATAGCTACTAACCCTGGAACTGACCCTGTATATAGCTACTGACCCTGTATATAGCTACTGACCCTGGATCTGACCCTGTATATAGCTACTGACCCTGTATATAGCTACTGACCCTGAATCTGACCCTGTATATAGCTACTGACCCTGTATATAGCTACTGACCCTGTATATAGCTACTGACCCTCGATCTGACCATGTATATAGCTACTGACCCTGGAACTGACGCTGTATATGGCTACTGACCCTGGAACTGACCCTGTATATAGCTACTGACCCTGGATCTGACCCTGTATATAGCTACTGACCCTGGATCTGACCCTGTATATAGCTACTGACCCTGGATCTGACCCTGTATATAGCTACTGACCCTGGATCTGACCCTGTATATAGCTACTGACCCTGTATATAGCTACTGACCCTGGATCTGACCCTGTATATAGCTACTGACCCTGTATAGCTACTGACCCTGGATCTGACCCTGTATATAGCTACTGACCCTGTATATAGCTACTGACCCTGTATATAGCTACTGACCCTGGATCTGACCCTGTATATAGCTACTGACCCTGTATATAGCTACTGACCCTGGAACTGACCCTGTATATAGCTACTGACCCTGTATATAGCTACTGACCCTGGAACTGTCCCTGTATATAGCTACTGACCCTGTATAGAGCTACTGACCCTGGAACTGACCCTGTATATAGCTACTGACCCTGGAACTGACCCTGTATATAGCTACTGACCCTATATATAGCTACTGACCCTGGATCTGACCCTGTATATAGCTACTGACCCTGTATATAGCTACTGACCCTGGATCTGACCCTGTATATAGCTACTGACCCTGTATATAGCTACTGACCCTGGAACTGACCCTGTATATAGCTACTGACCCTGTATATAGCTACTGACCCTGTATATAGCTACTGACCTTGGAACTGACCCTGTATATAGCTACTGACCCTGTATATAGCTACTGACCCTGTATATAGCTGCTGACCCTGTATATAGCTGCTGACCCTGTATATAGCTGCTGACCCTGTATATAGCTGCTGACCCTGGAACTGACCCTGTATATAGCTACTGACCCTGGAACTGTCCCTGTATATAGCTACTGACCCTGTATATAGCTACTGACCCTGGAACTGACCCTGTATATAGCTACTGACCCTGTATATAGCTACTGACCCTGTAACTGTCCCTGTATATAGCTACTGACCCTGTATATAGCTACTGACCCTGGAACTGACCCTGTATATAGCTACTGACCCTGGAACTGACCCTGTATATAGCTACTGACCCTATATATAGCTACTGACCCTGGATCTGACCCTGTATATAGCTACTGACCCTGTATATAGCTACTGACCCTGGATCTGACCCTGTATATAGCTACTGACCCTGTATATAGCTACTGACCCTGGAACTGACCCTGTATATAGCTACTGACCCTGGAACTGTCCCTGTATATAGCTACTGACCCTGTATATAGCTATTGACCCTGGAACTGTCCCTGTATATAGCTACTGACCCTGTATATAGCTACTGACCCTGGAACTGACCCTGTGTATAGCTACTGACCCTGTATATAGCTCCTGACCCTGGAACTGACCCTGTATATAGCTACTGACCCTGTATATAGCTACTGACCCTGGAACTGTCCCTGTATATAGCTACTGACCCTGTATATAGCTACTGACCCTGGAACTGAACCTGTATATAGCTACTGACCCTGTATATAGCTACTGACCCTGGAACTGACCCTGTATATAGCTACTGACCCTGTATATAGCTACTGACCCTGGAACTGACCCTGTATATAGCTACTGACCCTGTATATAGCTACTGACCCTGGAACTGACCCTGTATATAGCTACTGACCCTGTATATAGCTACTGACCCTGGAACTGACCCTGTATATAGCTACTGACCCTGGAACTGTCCCTGTATATAGCTACTGACCCTGTATATAGCTACTGACCCTGGAACTGACCCTGTATATAGCTACTGACCCTGGATCTGAACCTGTATATAGCTACTGACCCTGGAACTGACCCTGTATATAGCTACTGACCCTGGAACTGTCCCTGTATATAGCTACTGACCCTGGAACTGACCCTGTATATAGCTACTGACCCTGGAACTGACCCTGTATATAGCTACTGACCCTGGAACTGACCCTGTATATAGCTACTGACCCTGGAACTGACCTGTATATAGCTACTGACCCTGGAACTGACCTGTATATAGCTACTGACCCTGGAACTGACCCTGTATATAGCTACTGACCCTGGAACTGTCTCTGTATATAGCTACTGACCCTGTATATAGCTACTGACCCTGGAACTGACCCTGTATATAGCTACTGACCCTGGAACTGACCCTGTATATAGCTACTGACCCTGGAACTGACCCTGTATATAGCTACTGACCCTGTATATAGCTACTGACCCTGGAACTGACCCTGTATATAGCTACTGACCCTGTATATAGCTACTGACCCTGGATCTGACCCTGTATATAGCTACTGACCCTGTATATAGCTACTGACCCTGGATCTCACCCTGTATATAGCTACTGACCCTGTATATAGCTACTGACCCTGGAACTGACCCTGTATATAGCTACTGACCCTGTATATAGCTACTGACCCTGGAACTGACCCTGAATATAGCTACTGACCCTGGAACTGTCCCTGTATATAGCTACTGACCCTGTATATAGCTACTGACCCTGGAACTGACCCTGTATATAGCTACTGACCCTGTATATAGCTACTGACCCTGTAACTGTCCCTGTATATAGCTACTGACCCTGTATATAGCTACTGACCCTGGATCTGACCCTGTATATAGCTACTAACCCTGGAACTGACCCTGTATATAGCTACTGACCCTGTATATAGCTACTGACCCTGGATCTGACCCTGTATATAGCTACTGACCCTGTATATAGCTACTGACCCTGAATCTGACCCTGTATATAGCTACTGACCCTGTATATAGCTACTGACCCTGTATATAGCTACTGACCCTCGATCTGACCATGTATATAGCTACTGACCCTGGAACTGACGCTGTATATGGCTACTGACCCTGGAACTGACCCTGTATATAGCTACTGACCCTGGATCTGACCCTGTATATAGCTACTGACCCTGGATCTGACCCTGTATATAGCTACTGACCCTGGATCTGACCCTGTATATAGCTACTGACCCTGGATCTGACCCTGTATATAGCTACTGACCCTGGAACTGACCCTGTATATAGCTACTGACCCTGTATATAGCTACTGACCCTGGATCTGACCCTGTATATAGCTACTGACCCTGTATATAGCTACTGACCCTGCATCTGACCCTGTATATAGCTACTGACCCTGTATATAGCTACTGACCCTGTATATAGCTACTGACCCTGGATCTGACCCTGTATATAGCTACTGACCCTGTATATAGCTACTGACCCTGGAACTGACCCTGTATATAGCTACTGACCCTGTATATAGCTACTGACCCTGGAACTGTCCCTGTATATAGCTACTGACCCTGTATAGAGCTACTGACCCTGGAACTGACCCTGTATATAGCTACTGACCCTGGAACTGACCCTGTATATAGCTACTGACCCTATATATAGCTACTGACCCTGGATCTGACCCTGTATATAGCTACTGACCCTGTATATAGCTACTGACCCTGGATCTGACCCTGTATATAGCTACTGACCCTGTATATAGCTACTGACCCTGGAACTGACCCTGTATATAGCTACTGACCCTGTATATAGCTACTGACCCTGTATATAGCTACTGACCTTGGAACTGACCCTGTATATAGCTACTGACCCTGTATATAGCTACTGACCCTGTATATAGCTACTGACCCTGTATATAGCTGCTGACCCTGTATATAGCTGCTGACCCTGGAACTGACCCTGTATATAGCTACTGACCCTGGAACTGTCCCTGTATATAGCTACTGACCCTGTATATAGCTACTGACCCTGTATATAGCTACTGACCCTGGAACTGACCCTGTATATAGCTACTGACCCTGTATATAGCTACTGACCCTGTATATAGCTACTGACCCTGGAACTGACCCTGTATATAGCTACTGACCCTGGAACTGACCCTGTATATAGCTACTGACCCTATATATAGCTACTGACCCTGGATCTGACCCTGTATATAGCTACTGACCCTGTATATAGCTACTGACCCTGGATCTGACCCTGTATATAGCTACTGACCCTGTATATAGCTACTGACCCTGGAACTGACCCTGTATATAGCTACTGACCCTGGAACTGTCCCTGTATATAGCTACTGACCCTGTATATAGCTATTGACCCTGGAACTGTCCCTGTATATAGCTACTGACCCTGTATATAGCTACTGACCCTGGAACTGACCCTGTGTATAGCTACTGACCCTGTATATAGCTCCTGACCCTGGAACTGACCCTGTATATAGCTACTGACCCTGTATATAGCTACTGACCCTGGAACTGTCCCTGTATATAGCTACTGACCCTGTATATAGCTACTGACCCTGGAACTGAACCTGTATATAGCTACTGACCCTGTATATAGCTACTGACCCTGGAACTGACCCTGTATATAGCTACTGACCCTGTATATAGCTACTGACCCTGGAACTGACCCTGTATATAGCTACTGACCCTGTATATAGCTACTGACCCTGGAACTGACCCTGTATATAGCTACTGACCCTGTATATAGCTACTGACCCTGGAACTGACCCTGTATATAGCTACTGACCCTGGAACTGTCCCTGTATATAGCTACTGACCCTGTATATAGCTACTGACCCTGGAACTGTCCCTGTATATAGCTACTGACCCTGGAACTGACCCTGTATATAGCTACTGACCCTGGAACTGACCCTGTATATAGCTACTGACCCTGGAACTGACCCTGTATATAGCTACTGACCCTGGAACTGACCCTGTATATAGCTACTGACCCTGGAACTGACCTGTATATAGCTACTGACCCTGGAACTGACCTGTATATAGCTACTGACCCTGGAACTGTCCCTGTATATAGCTACTGACCCTGTATATAGCTACTGACCCTGGAACTGACCCTGTATATAGCTACTGACCCTGGAACTGACCCTGTATATAGCTACTGACCCTGGAACTGACCCTGTATATAGCTACTGACCCTGGAACTGACCCTGTATATAGCTACTGACCCTGTATATAGCTACTGACCCTGGAACTGACCCTGTATATAGCTACTGACCCTGTATATAGCTACTGACCCTGGATCTGACCCTGTATATAGCTACTGACCCTGTATATAGCTACTGACCCTGGATCTCACCTGTATATAGCTACTGACCCTGTATATAGCTACTGACCCTGGAACTGACCCTGTATATAGCTACTGACCCTGTATATAGCTACTGACCCTGGAACTGACCCTGTATATAGCTACTGACCCTGGAACTGTCCCTGTATATAGCTACTTACCCTGTATATAGCTACTGACCCTGGAACTGACCCTGTATATAGCTACTGACCCTGTATATAGCTACTGACCCTGGAACTGACCCTGTATATAGCTACTGACCCTGTATAGAGCTACTGACCCTGGAACTGACCCTGTATATAGCTACTGTCCCTGTACATTGGAACTGACCCTGTATATAGCTACTGACCCTGTATATAGCTACTGACCCTTCATATAGCTACTGACCCTGGAACTGACCCTGTATATAGCTACTGACCCTGGAACTGACCCTGTATATAGCTACTGACCCTGGAACTGACCCTGTATATAGCTACTGACCCTGGAACTGACCCTGTATATAGCTACTGACCCTGGAACTGACCCTGTATATAGCTACTGACCCTGTATATAGCTACTGACCCTGGAACTGACCCTGTATATAGCTACTGACCCTGTATAGAGCTACTGACCCTGGAACTGACCCTGTATATAGCTACTGTCCCTGTACATTGGAACTGACCCTGTATATAGCTACTGACCCTGTATATAGCTACTGACCCTTCATATAGCTACTGACCCTGGAACTGACCCTGTATATAGCTACTGACCCTGGAACTGACCCTGTATATAGCTACTGACCCTGGAACTGACCCTGTATATAGCTACTGACCCTGGAACTGACCCTGTATATAGCTACTGACCCTGGAACTGACCCTGTATATAGCTACTGACCCTGTATATAGCTACTGACCCTGGAACTGACCCTGTATATAGCTACTGACCCTGTATATAGCTACTGACCCTGGAACTGACCCTGTATATAGCTACTGACCCTGTATATAGCTACTGACCCTGGAACTGACCCTGTATATAGCTTACTTACTTTCTTGTGTTCTTCCTATTTATTTTTCTAGTGTGTTTTTGTTCTACCTTATTTTATTGTACTACCGATATTGATTACGGCGTTGTTGGGAAAGAGCCAGCAAGAAAGGTATTTTACTGTACTAGTGCACTTGACAATGAAACTTGAAATCATAACTTTTCATTAGAATTTAGCTAGCCAGTTTAAAGTTAGCTAGCTCAAACAGCTAGCTAGCAAGCTGACGTCAGCTAGCCACTAGCTGGAGATTTAAACAGTCAACAAAGCACAAAACAGATTTTGTCCTCCACAAAGTAATGCATACTGACAAGTCGTATCCAGGATTAGTAACATTATTCTAAATATTGCCGTCCAGTTTAGATGACAAAACAGAAATCAATCGGTTTTGTGAATAATGAGCCATCTATTCAATGAATGACGGAGTGGAGTTTGCCTTTTCTCAAAAAATGTAATTTAAGGTGCAACATTTTTGCACCAAATTTGAGAGAAATAAGCTTTTTGTGCATATGGAACATTTCTGGGATCTTTTATTTCAGCTCATGAAACATTGGACCAACACTTTACATGTTGCGTTCATATTTGTGTTCCTTATAAATCAGGTTCAGGGATAGCTGAAATACAATCAAGGTCACTGAAATTAAGATGATGTAAATAAACCCTGTTCACTGAAGTTTTTTAAATTCCTCTTCATGATGTCACAAGACTTAGATTATTGTATTCTCACATCTCTAACACAAACACCTGGGAAATGGTCACTAATATCTTGGGGTGAAGAGACCAGTAGAAACATATTTCTCTGGTGTATTTGTTAATAAGATCAATCAGAGTTGACTTTGAAGGATCGTTAGGGTTGGACCATGTAGACTTAGTCACCAGCTGGGTTAGGTTCAGCTCATTACATATGTCTTTTAGAATGTCTGAAGCCTGCATTTTCCCAATCATAATTTAGGTCACCCAGGATAATAACTTCTGATTTAATAAAACAAGACAACAAACTAGTTAAATTCTCGAGTGCACAAAGGTTAGCCGAGGGAGGACGTAGACCGGTATAAAGTGATGGATACATTTTCACCCAGACAAAGATAGCAGCTAAAACATCTTGGCAAGGGAAATGGATTTCAGTATATTTTTTATAAGAATGACCCTCCACAACCTCTACCCTGTCTATCAGCTCTGAACACATTAAAACACTCAATATTAATATCAGAGTCCAGAATGTCCCGAGAGATCCAAGTTTCAGTCAATACCAGAATGTCCGGATTAATCTGCATGGCCCAGATCTTGATGTAATCCAGTTTAGGAAGTAAGCTCTTAATGTTAAGATTCATCCACCCCAAGTCCTTTACGATTTTTAAAAGTCACATGGAGTCTCCAACTCAAACAATGCTACGTTCAATAGTTGGTTGAAGGCCCTGTCGGATGGTTGATATTAATATAGTTGGTATGGCTATCAGATTGCATCGAACTGACCAAATTGGTATTTTGATATTTGTAATAGAGGAAGGAGTAGAAATTGGAATTAATTTGCGAAGGTTGGCACCACAGACTAAAAGCCAGATTATGCGATGCTCTATGGAACTCCCAATCACGGGCAGTTGTGATACAGCCTGGAATCGAACTCAATGTGATTAAATGGCCCATCAAATCAGCAACACAATCGGACGCCGTGTTACCAGTATGATAGTCAGGAAAGAAGCACCTTGGAGGGGTGTTTAGTTTCCAGTACAGGTCGGTGGAAAGCCGAGAGGGACACAAGCTATAACTGTTATAACTGACTAACAGGTTATTATAGAACACATCCCTCCCCTGTATATTCCAGTAGTTATAACTGACTAACAGGTTGTTATAGAACACATCCCTCCCCTGTATATTCCACTAGTTATAACTGACTAACAGGTTATTATAGAACACATCCCTCCCTGTATATTCCAGTAGTTATAACTGACTAACAGGTTGTTATAGAACACATCGCTCCCCTGTATATTCCAGTAGTTATAACTGACTAACAGGTTATTATAGAACACATCCCTCTCCTGTATATTCCAGTAGTTATAACTGACTAACAGGTTGTTATAGAACACATCCCTCCCCTGTATATTCCAGTAGTTATAACTGACTAACAGGTTGTTATAGAACACATCCCTCCCCTGTATATTCCACTAGTTATAACTGACTAACAGGTTATTATAGAACACATCCCTCCACTGTACATTCCAGTAGTTATAACTGACTAACAGGTTGTTATAGAACACATCCCTCCCCTGTATATTCCAGTAGTTATAACTAACTAACAGGTTATTATAGAACACATCCCTCCCCTGTATATTCCACTAGTTATAACTGACTAACAGGTTGTTATAGAACACATCCCTCCCCTGTATATTCCACTAGTTATAACTGACTAACAGGTTGTTATAGAACAAATCCCTCCCCTGTATATTCCAGTAGTTATAACTGACTAACAGGTTATTAAAGAACACATCCCTCCCCTGTATATTCCAGTAGTTATAACTGACTAACAGGTTATTATAGAACACATCCCTCCACTGTACATTCCAGTAGTTATAACTGACTAACAGGTTGTTATAGAACACATCCCTCCCCTGTATATTCCAGTAGTTATAACTGACTAACAGGTTATTATAGAACACATCCCTCCCCTGTATATTCCAGTAGTTATAACTAACTAACAGGTTATTATAGAACACATCCCTCCCCTGTATATTCCAGTAGTTATAACTGACTAACAGGTTATTATAGAACACATCCCTCCCCTGTATATTCCAGTAGTTATAACTAACTAACAGGTTATTATAGAACACATCCCTCCCCTGTATATTCCACTAGTTATAACTGACTAACAGGTTGTTATAGAACACATCCCTCCCCTGTATATTCCAGTAGTTATAACTGACTAACAGGTTATTAAAGAACACATCCCTCCCCTGTATATTCCAGTAGTTATAACTGACTAACAGGTTATTATAGAACACATCCCTCCACTGTACATTCCAGTAGTTATAACTGACTAACAGGTTGTTATAGAACACATCCCTCCCCTGTATATTCCAGTAGTTATAACTGACTAACAGGTTATTATAGAACACATCCCTCCCCTGTATATTCCAGTAGTTATAACTAACTAACAGGTTATTATATAACACATCCCTCCCCTGTATATTCCAGTAGTTATAACTGACTAACAGTTTGTTATAGAACACATCCCTCCCCTGTATATTCCAGTAGTTATAACTGACTAATTGTTTACTATAGTACCAATGCCCTCTATTACAATAAAACTATCAATCCCCTGTATGTCAGTAAACCTCTACCAATTCCCTGAGTTTCAATAAAACTTTACCAATTCCCTGTATTTCAATAAAACTCTACCAATCCCCCGTATTTCAATAAAACTCTACCAATTCCCTGTATTTCGGTGAAACTGTAAAGTTCAGGGTTTTAAAAAAGTAAGTATGAAAAATGTGATAAATTAATTAAAGGAAAAATAGTAACACCAAATAAGTATAAAGAGGCTATTTACAAGGGTTACCGGTACTGAGTCAATGTGCAGCTGTAACGGTTTGTAAAGGTAGTTTGTGAATGTATGTGTGTGTGTGTGTGTGTGTGTGTAGCGTCAATATGCATGTATGTGTGTGTCCGTTTGTATGTGTGTATGTGTTTGTGTGTGTGTTGGAGTGTCAGTGTAGTATGTGAGTGAGGTGGTTAGAGTCCAGTGGGTGTACATCGAGCCTGTGCAAGAGTCATTGCAAATAAAAAATAATAAATAATAAAATAATGGGTAAATAGTCCGGTGGCCACTTGATGAACTATTCAGAAGTCTTATGGTTTGTGGGTAGAAGCTGTTAAGGAGCCTTTTGGTCCCAGACTTGGCGCTCCGGTACCGGTTTCCTGGAGTCTTTGACAATTTTTATGGCTTTCCTCTATCACCGCCTGGTATAGAGGTCCTTGATGGCAGGGATCTCGGGCCCCCAGTGAAGTACTGGGGCCGTACGCTTTGTGAACGTTCAACACAGCATCGTGTACCAGGTCAAACTGCCTGTCCCCGAGCAGTCTGTCAAGTCAGGTAATCTCCTTGCCCTAGCCTCCCACTGCCAACAGCCACGCATGCACGCACGCACACACCGCACCACCACAGCACACACACACCTCCCCACGGTTCCTCCCTGCCTACCCACAGGGCTGAGCAAACACAAAGCCTTGCCTTTTATCTAGAAGAGAGGAGCAGGGGGAGGGGGGGATGAGAGAGGGGGATGGTGAGAAGGAAAAGGGATGGTGAGAGGGAAAAAAGCAATTTAAATGGTAATCTAGAGACAAGCACCTCTCCCTTGGTGGGGTCTGATCGGTTCAAGGTCCTCTCTGCGTCGTGGGTATGTCTCAAATGGCATGCTATTCCCTATAGAGCGCACTACTTCTGAACTATTTCTGGCCAGGGGCCCTAGTCAAAAGTAGTGCACTATATTGGAAATAGGATGCCATTTGAGCTGCAAGCTATGTCGGTCAGTCCTCTGTCTCACATTTTTTTTTATTAATAAAAAATTCAAAGCTGAAATGTTTTGAGTCAATTTTGAGTCAAGTATTCAACCCCATTGTTATGGCAAGTCCAAATAATATGCTGAACAAATCGCATAATAAGTTACATGGACTAATTACTTATTCAATAATAGTGGTTAGATTATTTTTGAATGACTTACCCATCTCTGTACCCCACACACAATTATCTGAAAGGTCCCTCAATCGAGTAGAGAATTTCAAGTACAGATTCACCCACAAAGACCCAGGAAGTTTCTCAATGACTCGTAAAGAAGGACACCGATTGGAAGATATGCAAAAAAAAATTGAGTAATAAATTACCCTTTTGGGTGGTGTATCAATACACCCAGTCAATACAATGATACAGGCATCCTTTCTAACTCAGTTACCGGACAGGAAGGAAACTGCTCATCCTGTTTGCAACAAGGCACTTAGTAAGTAATACTGCAAAAAAATGTGGCAGAGAAATTAACTTATTGTCCTAAATACAAAGTGTTATGTTTTGGGCAGATCCTACACAACACATCACTGTGTACCACTCTTCATTTTCAGGTATGGAGGTGGCTGCATCATGTTATGGGTATGCTTGTCACCAGCAAGGGAGTTTGTTAGGATAAAAATACATGGAATACAGCTATAAGCACAGGCAAAAATCCTAGAAGAAAACCTGGCTCAGTCTGCTTTCCAACAGACACTGGGAGACAAATTCACATTTCAGCAGGACAATAACGAAAGGCCAAAACAAAAAGGCCAAATCTACACTGGAGTTACTTACCAAGATGACGTTGAATGATCCGGAGTGGCCTAGTTATATTTTCAAGCTGATTTAAGTGAAAAATGTATGGCAAGACTTGAAAATGGCTGTCTAGCAATGATCAACAATCAACTTGACAGAGCTTGAAGAATAAAAAAAAAAAAGAATAATGGGCAAATGTTGTACAATCCGGGTGTGCAAAGCTCTTAGAGACTTGCCGCCAAAGGTGTCTCTACAAAGTATTGACTCAAGGGTGTGAATACTTAAGTAAATTAGATATTTCTGTATTTATTTTTTAAATTTATTTGCAAATGTCTCAAAACATGTTTTTACTTGGTCATTATGGGGTATTGTGTGATATGGGTGAGGATTTTTTTTAAATTTCATAAATGTTTTGACTGTAAGACAAAATGTGGAATAAGTCATGAATACTTTCCCGAAGGCACTATATAGGATAACATCTATAGATGTAATATAATTTACCATTAATATGATATCAAGAAATACAACAGGCATGTCAAGTTCAGACCACATGTAAATAACATGATCGAGTGACTAACAGACTCCATCTGAAAAGAGCCATTAATGAAGAAATTTGCAATTGAAACATACATTTGCAAAGGGATTTTCAATGTCTGCTTTTTTCTGAATGTTACCCTGAAAATATTTCTGAACTAGCAATAGGTAACCTTTGTGAGGTATTGGGAAATATCCCTAGTCTTTGTATCTGTGTTTTAATGTTACTCTTGACACTTGGGACCTTACAGATAATTGTATGTGTGGGGTATAGAGATGGGGTAGTAATTCAAAAACCATGTTAAACACTATTATTGCACACATGGTCCATACAATTTATTATGTGACTTATTGCTGAGAAACACAAATTCATTAAACTATTGAATCAATGAGGTTAGCTGTCGTACTATTCATGTAACGTAAACTACTACTGTAGCAAGTTCTCACATCAGGGTGAGGGTTAGATGTATTATTGAGACAGATGGTGTGTGCCTATCCAAATCAAGTCCAATCAATTGATTTTACCACAGGTGGAGCTCAATCAAGTTGTAGAAACATCAAGGATGATCAATGGAAACAGGATGCACCTGAGCTCAATCTATTTTGATAGCAAAGGGTCTGAATACCTAAGTTGTTTTTTTAAATGTAATACATTTTCAAAAATATCTAAAACCTGTTCACGCTTTGTCATTATAGGGTATTGCTTGTAGATTGCTAGGATAAGGTTGTAACGTAACAATTTGAAAAAATTCAATAGATCTGAATACTCTGAAGGCACTGTATAATGTTTACTCTTCAGTTGTCCAGTATATTTTATATATATATATATAGTCAATGTTTGATTATAATCATAAACCTGAGGTTGTTTGATAACTAAACCATACAGAAAATGAAGCCTTTTTTCCCACATTGATAAAAGCTCTCATTCGTGTTTCGCAGAAAAGCTAATTGTTATTCTTAGATGTATTTTTGTAGTTGACATGGTCAAATAACTCAAATCTTTTGGTAATTAATATTTTTGCACAAAGAAACTATTGGCCATGAGTAACCTGAGCAAAAAGAATGGCCTATAGCAGGTGCTGTCTCACTTAAACTCTCATATCCACTGCCTCGTTTGACCTTGAGACTTAACTTTGTATCTAGATGTCTTTCCTCATGCTGAACAAATTTTGCCTACAAGGACCCGTCAGTATAGATTTCCAACCATCTTGGAAAATTTATTCTCATGAACAATAACTCTAAATGCGGTATGTAAGCCCATGGTATATCTCTTAACTTAGTTTGAGGAAAGCTAAGGGATTGGTTTAGACAGCGTTTTCCCAAATCTGCTCTTTGAGTATCTCTAACAGTACATATTTTTGGACAATGTCACAAACCGGCTCAAATCCCGTAACAAAAGAGACATGGAGATAAGGAATACCAAAAATATATTTATTAAATGAAGTACCTATATACAATGGTGTGTGTAGTCAGTAATCAGTGGTGAAGGTGGTTGTATAGATGCGATAATGAGGATTGTTCAAAGTGACCAAAGCAAAGCAGCCACAAAAATCCAACAACCAAAATCAAACTGTCTGCATGGAAAGAGTCTCCTCCATGAATGGGCGAAAAGGTGTATTCATCCCGGGACACCTAATCCTACAGCACCTAACCGTCCCCACAGCACCTAAACGTCCCCACAGCACCTAACAGCACCTAACCCCACAGCACCTGTCCCCACAGCACCCAACCGTCCCCACAGCACCCAACCGTCCCCACAGCACCTAACAGCACCTAACCCCACAGCACCTGTCCCCACAGCACCCAACCGTCCCCACAGCACCCAACCCCACAGCACCCAACCTAACCCCACAGCACCTAACCTAACCCCACAGCACCTAACCCCACAGCACCTAACCCCACAGCACCCAGGTGTCACATTTTCCTGACAACCCTCATGGCTCCGGCCACCGACATCCTATTAAGGAAAACAAGAGCAAAGAAAGTGTTCGGCAGACAGAGTAGGAGGATCATCACACCCACCCCATAAAACCGGGGACCAATAAGGACCCTGGGACGACACACCAATCACACAGAAAAAACAGAATTACTGCCCTGGTACCCTTATCCCACTGCCCCGGCCAACCTAGTCCTCCCCAGACCTCAGTAACCTTTGCGCACAGGAAGCAACCTTTAAGATCAAAGAAGAAAATGAGAACAGAAGGGATCAGACAAGAGCGACAGAACAGGACAATCCCACATGCAAGACAATATGGTCAGTCACTTGGACATTCAGTACACCAGACCTCGAGGTGTTGTAGCGCCCATGTTAGCGCTTCTTTTTAATGACCGAGTAGTCCAACTGATAATGGTTAAACTTTTTGTAAAGAAACTAACAGGCCTCTCAACCCCAGACACATCTGCTTGCAGCAAAACTGCACCTGCCCCCACATGACTAGCATCCACATGCAAGGTAAATGACAAATCCACACAAGGAGCAGCCAGCACAGGAGTTGAGGTAAGCAACCTCTTTGTATCCTCAAAAGCCTGTTGACAACGAGAAGACCATACGTAAACAGCCTTAGCTTTCAGCAAATCTGTCAAGGGAGCGACCACAGTAGAGAAGTTCCTACAGAAACTGCAGTAATAACCAATCATTCCCAAGAAGTGCAGCAGTACCCATTTAGTAGTTGGTGGTGGAAAAGCATCAATAGCTACCACCTTAGCCCAAACAGGTCGCACTTCACCCTGCCCAACCACCTTACCAAGGTATGTAATGGTCACCTGAGCAAACTCACATTTAGCCAGATTGATAGTAAGGCGACCCACAGCCAGGTGGTCAAACAAGGCTTGAATACAGAACAGATGCTCCCCCCCCCAAGTATCTGCATTTACCACTACATCATCCAGATAAACAGCACACCCGATCAGACCGGACACATCCCTATTCATAAGTCACTGTAAAGTGCATTAAGCATGCCAAAACTCATAACCAAATAAGAGGACAGACCAGAGGGTGTAATAAAGGAATATATTTCACGTACCCTACTCGTCAGTGGCATCTGCCAATAGCCCTTTAACCTGTCTGGGCTAGGGGGCAGTATTGAGAATTTTGGAAAAAATATGTTCCCATTTTTAACTGCCTCCTACACCAACTCAGAAGCTAGAATATGCATATTATTGTTCAGGTTTGGATAGAAAACACTCTGAATTTTCTAAAACTGTTTGAATGGTGTCTGTGAGTATAACAGAACTCCTATGGCAGGCAAAAACCTGACAAGGTTTCAAGCAGGAAGTACCCTGTCTGACAAGGAGTCGTGCGTCTTGCATCTTTTTATTGAAAAGTAAGGATCTTAGCTGTAACGTGACAATTCCCAGGGCTCCGATAGGCTCTCAGAGCCCGGGAAATAACTGAAGGTTTACGAGGGAGCCTCAGGCTGAAACACATTATCACCTTTTGTAAGTGGCTGCTCCGAGGACCTTTGAATGAGGCGCGTGCATGAGTCGCTTCTGAGGATAAATTTTATTCGGCTGTTTAGGCTCAATGCATACTCCCGGTCGGAATATTATCACTTATCTACGAGTTGAATGGCATAAAAATTGGTTTTAAACAGCGGTTGACATGCTTCGAAGTACGGTAATGGAATATTTAGACATTTTTGACACGCCAATGCGCCATGCGCAGGACCGTGAAGAAGCATTCTGATAGTGTCTAGAACTCACGAACAAAACGTCGCTGTTTGGATATAACGATGGATTATTTGGGACCAAACCAACATTTGTTATTGAAGTAGAAGTCCTGGCAGTGTATTCTGATGAAGAACAAGCAAGGTAAGAACATTTTTCTTATAGGAAATGTGATTTTGGTGGAGGCTGACCTGGGTGGGTATCTAAATAGCTAGCCCTGTAATGCCGGGCTATGTACTTAGCACATTTTGCAATAATCTTCATCCGAAAAGCTATTTTAAAATCGGACATATCGAGTGCATAGAGGAGTAATGTATCTATAATTCTTAAAATAATTGTTATGCTTTTTGTGAACGTTTATCATGAAGTAATTTAGCAAACTGTTAGTAAATTCCCCGGAGGTTTGCGGGGGTTATGCTTTTTCTGAAAGTCACATGCTAATGCAAAAAGCTGTTTTTTGATATAAATATGAACTTGATTGAACAGACATGCATGTATTGTATAACACAATGTCCTAGGTGTGTCATCTGATGAAGATCATCAAAGGTTAGTGCTGCATTTAGCTGTGGTTTGGGTTTATGTGACATGATACAGTGGGGCAAAAAAGTATTTAGTCAGCCACCAATTGTGCAAGTTCTCCCACTTAAAAAGATGAGAGAGGCCTGTAATTTTCATCATATGTACACTTCAACTATGACAGACAAAATTAGAAAAACAATCCAGAAAATCACATTGTAGGATTTTTAATGAATTTATTTGCAAATTATGGTGGAAAATAAGTATTTAGTCAATAACAAAAGTTTATCTCAATACTTTGTTATATACCCTTTGTTGGCAATGACACAGGTCAAATGTTTTCTGTAAGTCTTCACAAGGTTTTCACACACTGTTGCTGGTATTTTGGCCCATTCCTCCATGCAGATCTCCTCTAGAGCAGTGATGTTTTGGGGCTGTCGCTGGGCAACACGGACTTTCAACTCCCTCCAAAGATTTTCTATGGGGTTGAGATCTGGAGACTGGCTAGGCCACTCCAGGACCTTGAAATGCTTCTTACAAAGCCACTCCTTCGTTGCCCGGGCGGTGTGTTTGGGATCATTGTCATGCTGAAAGACCCAGCAACGTTTCATCTTCAATGCCCTTGCCGATGGAAGGAGGTTTTCACTCAAAATCTCACGATACATGGCCCCATTCATTCTTTCCTTTACACGGATCAGTCGTCCTGGTCCCTTTGCAGAAAAACAGCCCCAAAGCATGATGTTTCCACCCCCATGCTTCACAGTAGGTATGGTGTTCTTTGGATGCAACTCAGCATTCTTTGTCCTCCAAACACGACGAGTTGAGTTTTTACCAAAAAGTTATATTTTGGTTTCATCTGACCATATGACATTCTCCCAATCCTCTTCTGGATCATCCAAATACTCTCTAGCAAACTAACGACGGGCCTGGACATGTACTGGCTTAAGCAGGGGGACACGTCTGGCACTGCAGGATTTGAGTCCCTGGCGGCGTGGTGTGTTACTGATGGTAGTCTTTGTTACTTTGGTCCCAGCTCTCTGCAGGTCATTCACTAGGTCCCCCCGTGTGGTTCTGGGATTTTTGCTCACCGTTCTTGTGATCATTTTGACCCCACGGGGTGAGATCTTGCGTGGAGCCCCAGATCGAGGGAGATTATCAGTGGTCTTGTATGTCTTCCATTTCCTAATAATTGCTCCCACAGTTGATTTCTTCAAACCAAGCTGCTTACCTATTGCAGATTCAGTCTTCCCAGCCTGGTGCAGGTCTACAATTTTGTTTCTGGTGTCCTTTGACAGCTCTTTGGTCTTGGCCATAGTGGAGTTTGCAGTGGGACTGTTTGAGGTTGTGGACAGGTGTCTTTTATACTGATAACAAGTTCAAACAGGTGCCATTAATACAGGTAATGAGTGGAGGACAGAGGAGCCTCTTAAAGAAGAAGTTACAGGTCTGTGAGAGCCAGAAATCTTGCTTGTTTGTAGGTGACCAAATACTTATTTTCCACCATAATTTGCAAATAAATTCATTAACAATCCTACAATGTGATTTTCTGGATTTTTTTTCTCATTTTGTCTGTCATAGTTGACGTTTACCTATGATGACAATTACAGGTCTCTCTCATCTTTTTAAGTGGGAGAACTTGCACAATTGGTGGCTGACTAAATACTTTTTTGCCCCACTGTATGCTAGCTTGAAAAATGGCTGTCTGATTTTTTCTGGCTGGGCACTCTGCTGACATAATCTAATGTTTTGCTTTCGTTGTAAAGCCTTTTTGAAATCGGACAGTGGGGTTAGATTAACGAGATTCTTGTCTTTAAATAGCTGTAAAATAGTCATATGTTTGAGAAATTGAAGTAATAGTATTTCTAACGATTCAAAAATCGCGCCACTGGAATTTCAGTAGCTGTTACGTAGGTGGGACGAAATCGTCCCACATACCCGAGAGAGGTTAACAGGTCAAATTTGCACAAACTTTCCTGCTCCGACCTGATCAACCCAGTCCTCCATTCGAGGAAGAGGAAATTAATCTGGCTTAGTGACACCGTTTACCTTACGGTAGTCCGTACAAAATCTGTTTGTCCCATGCGGTTTACTGACCAAGATACAGGGAGAAGGCCAGCCGAAGAAAAAAGGCTCTGCTATATCACCAGAATCTGGTCACCTGGACTGAAGTGACGAGGCTCAGTTCACCAATAAAATATGCCCTTCATCCTCCCCTGTGAAGATGATAGTTTCTCTTTAGCCATCTCACCAGTGGTGTATAGCTGTCGCCAGAAATCACACACACACACAAGATAACAGGGACTGAGGTGGCTTAAGAGACTTCCAGTCATCCTGGAGCACTGCTAGAGGTCAAGACACCCTAAGGTCATTTGGACTGAAATCCGTGCTCTCCTGTGAAACCTCCCTAGCGGCTAACAGTGAGAAAGGCAACCCCTCCTCCCAATCCTTATCCATCTCCGTACAATAAGCTCTCAACAAAGACTTGTTTGATGGAAACGTTCCAGCGCCTCCTTGACTCTGCACGTGATAGGCGCTATCCAGATTGTGTTTAATATGGAGCTGTTGGAGAACCTGACCAAACAGATTATAGGTGAAATTAGATCCTTGATCACTCTGAATGACCTTAGGGATTCCAAACAGTGAGAGAACCTGAGTCAAAGCTTTTAGCACAGACTTAGTCGTGATAGACAGGAGAGGATAGGCAGCAGGAAACCTAGCGGTCTAACACATCACAGGGAACAGGTACCTACCATTCTTAGAGCGAGGCAGAGGACCAACAGCCAATAATCAGATACTCGAAAGGTTGGCTAAGCACAGGAATAGGAAACAGTGGTACCGGCTTAAGTTTGATTAGGTTCACCAGTTAATTGACAGGTGTGATAGAATGAACTCAAACATCCCTCTAACCTAGGCCAAAATAAATGTCTTAGTATGCGGTTGTAGGTTTTCCTTACACCTATATGTCCAGCAGCGTCGTTGTGGTTAGTTGTCAAAACCAACTCACGAAGCTTAATAACTGGTACAACAACCTGACTAATAAAAAAACTACTACCGTGAGACACCCACTTTATCAGGACATCTTCTTGGAGAAAATAGCCATGGGCAACATCTCCCAACTGTTCCACAGGCACAATTTGGTCACGCAACTATTATAATGTGGGGCCAGCCCGTTACGCCATGATTCGATCAGAGCAGGTCACAGATAACGGGATAATAGGTTAAGCAGTAACAGATCTTTGTGCCGTCATCATTAGCTGGCGCAGAGACCAGGGCGCCACAGCTCATAGAACACATCACCGCACACGCAGAGAACACTTCTGGGAAACTCTGCGCACTCTCATCCTCAATCCATACAAATTACAGTTTAGCGGAAACCACTAGAGATGGAAACACAACAGGCCATACACGCTCACCAGCCAAACGTCAATACATTCACTAGGCAATGAGGGACGCACCCCAACAACCTCACCTTTCACCAGTTCAGAATCCAACATCAGTTTATGCAATGGAACTGACAGAGTGTCCAAACCTATTGTCAGAGTTTAGGTGATGTGGGTAAGGCGGAGTCAGGCGCAGGACACAGAGATGAGTAATAATAGTAACTTTACTAAAAAATAATCCTCCAACAAGGAGAACGAAAATCCAGAATCACATAAACGTGACAACTGACAACAATTAACATGTACAAAACCATGATGGCTCCAGATGGTTAAATAGGGAAATAATTAAAACGAAATGGGAACCAGGTGTGAACAATACAGACAAAACAAATGGAAAAAGAAATGTAGATCGGTGGAGGCTAGAAAGCCGGTGATGTCGACCGCCGAACGCCGCCCGAACAAGGAGAAGCACCAACTTCGACGGAAGTCGTGACACCTATTCCCCTAATTAAAACACTATTCCCTGAATCGGACTCAGCAGAGAATGGTAACACAGACTAACACAAATGACTGAGGCACCTGTGTCTCAGGATCTTCACTGACACTGGGTCATTACTCCCTAACAGACACAAAACCCTCCGTAATGAAAGTTAAATAATCTGGGTCAATATGGACTTCCGCATGCCCCTGTAGATGAGACAGTGAACTGATGTGGGACAGGCGCTGCTAATGCCGTAGGTTTAGGTTTAACGTAAGCGCAAGTACTGAATTTACCCTTAGCCCTGAGAACCGGACATTCGTTTTTCCAATGTCCTGAACCCTGACAGTAGTGACACTCGACCAAAGTCAGCTTTACCACGGGAGTCAGGCACAATCCTAGTTGAATGAAACTCTGCCCTTGAACCAGAGTTTCTCGGTGAGCGAGGCCCAAACCTCTTGAACGCCCCCACTCACTCCGAATACAGGGCTCTGCAAAGACACTTGTGAGTCAAAACATAATCGTCTGCCAAAACCGCAGCTTTAGAGAAAGTCTTCACTTTGCGTTAATGTACATGGCTATACGATCAGGGATTGTGTCCTTAAATTGCTCTAACAACCAGATCACACATCCCCTGGAAAGTCAAAACCGCAGAAGTGGAACACCAGCGAATAAACTGAAGATAGTTCACGCAAACTCAACATGAGTTTGTTTGTCAGCCCTTTTTAAAGTTCTAAATCGGAACCAATTTGTAAATCTGTAACACAGCCATTTTAACCTTATCATAACTGACACTGTCGGCTACACTAAGAGCTGAATATGCTTCCTGCGCTTTACAAATCAACACACACTACAACATTAAAGTGTAACATCAGAATCAGGCCAACTCCTAGCATCAGCAACATGTTCAAACGAAAAGAATGTCTTGGTCCTTCTCATAACATTTTGGCAACAACCATATGTTTTCAACAATATCAAATGAGTCCGGGGCACGACCGAGAGAGCGATTCCTAGGTAAATCTGGGTCACCTTGTAACGTTCGTCATAAGGAGTGGACCAAACTGCAGCGGGTATATTTATCATCTTCTTTAATTTGAAGGAAAAAAAACAACAAAACACAAACGCCGAAAACAGTCCCGTAAGGTGCTCACTCTATACAAGGAACAACCACCCACAAACACAAGAGATTTTAGCACACTCCAAATCCTGTTTAAATGCCAATTATTTTTCGTACTTTAGACAGCCATGTTCTAGTTGTAACAGAAGCAGTTCTTTCTGTTCAAGAGAGACCACTAGGTCTAACAGATAGAGCGGCCATCGTAACGAAACGGGGAGACGGCTGAGGTGACGAGTCCTCGGCAGAGGCTGCCCCAGTTGTGACTTCAAGAATACTACTCCCATCAGATTGGCTTTCAATATCAACCTAAAATAATTTTAACATTTATCACGAATGTCAACCTTGTAGTGCTCAGCGATTGTCAACAGCTGTTATTTAGTACATAATTCTAACAGTTCCTCTAATGGAAAGCGAATAAACGCATCTACATTAGATGCCATAGTCACAATACAAAACAAAAATAAAAAAAATCACTCTTTCCCTCTGCTGAGCACACCAGACCACAAGAGAAATGCCAGTCACACTGGGCACAACAGAAGAGAGATGAGCTTCCCCAAATCCTACAATAACTCAACACTAATCTTTGTGCAGATTCGTGGTGGGTAATTACACTGTAGATGCATATAAGATGCAAACAAAGCACCTATAGAGTTTAACTCCACATTCTACCAAACAAAATACTCATACCAGTTAGCTTAATGACACTAGCAATAAAACAAAGTGCAATACACCAAAATGTCTAAAAACCAACTTTATGATGGGCGACTCTACCACAAGGGAAGAAACATACCTTCAAAATATCTTCTACATTGTAGAATAATACATTTACATTTACATTTTAGTCATCAAAAGTATGATATAACACATATGGAATCATGTAGTAACCAAAAAAGTGTTAAACAAATCAAAATATGTCACATATTTTAAATTCTTCAAAGTAGCTACCCTTTGCATTGATGACAGCTTTGCATACTTTTCGCATTGTCTCAACCGTCTTCACCTGGAATGCTTTTCCAACAGTCTTGAAGGAGTTCCCACATAAGCTGAGCACTTGTTGACTGCTTTTCCTTCACTCTGCGGTCCAATTGGGTTGAGGTCGGGTGATTGTGGAGTCCACGTTATCTGATGTAGCACTCCATCACTCTCTTTCTTGGTCAAATTGCCATTACACAGCCTGGAGGTGTGTTGGGTCATTGTCCTTTTGAAAAACAAATGATATTCAAATGAATGAAGTGCAAAAAAAATGAAGTGCAAACCAGATGGGATGGCGTATCGCTGCAGAATGCTGTGGTAACCATGCTGGCTAAGTGTACCTTGAATTACAAATAAATCACTGACAGTGTCACCAGCAAAGCACCCCCACACCATCACACCTCCTCCTCCGTGCTTCACACATTTGTAGATCATCCGTTCACCTACTCTGTCTCTCACAAAGACATGGTGGTTGGAACCAAAAATCTTAAATTTGGACTCAACAGACCAAAGGACAGATTCCCACTGGTCTAATGTACGTTGCTTGTATTTCTTGGCCCAAGCAAGTCTCTTCTTATTGTTGGTGTCTTTTAGTAGTTGTTTCATTGCAGCAATTTGACCATGAAGGCCTGATTAACACAGTCTCCTCTAAACAGTTGATGCTGAAATGTGTCAGTTACTTGAACCCACCTCTGGCCTGCTCGCCTCCCTACCTCTGCGGAAGCACAGTTCCCGCTCAGCCCAGTCAAAACTGTTCGCTGCTCTGGCACCCCAATGGTGGAATAAGCTCCCTCACGACGCCAGGGCAGCGGAGTCAATCACCACCTTCCGGAGACACCTGAAACCCCACCTCTTTAAGGAATACCTGGGATAGGATAAAGTAATCCTTCTACCCCCCCCCCCCCCCACAAAAAAAGATATAGATGTACTATTGTAAAGTGGTTGTTCCACTGGATATCATAAGGTGAATGCACCAATTTGTAAGTCGCTCTGGATAAGAGCGTCTGCTAAATGACGTAAATGTAAATGTAAATGTAACTCTGTGAAGCATTTATTTGGGCTACAATTTGTGAGGCTAATAACCTTAATTAACTTATCCTCTGCAGCAGAGGTAACTCTGGGTCTTCCTTTCCTGTGGTGGTCCTCATGAGAGCCAGTTTCATTATGGCGCTTGATGGTTTTTCCGACTGCACTTGAAGAAACATTGACTGACCTTCATGTCTGAATGTAATGATGGACTGTCGTTTCTCTTTGCTTATTTGAGCTGTTCTTGCCATAATATGGACTTGGTCTTTTACCAAATAGGGCTATCTTCTGTATACCACCCCTACCTTGTCACAACACAACTGATTGGCACAAACGCATTAAGTAGGAAAGAAATACCACAAATTAACTTTTAACAAGGCACACCTGTTAATTGAAATGCATTCCAGGTGACTACCTCATGAAGCTGGTTGAGAGAATGCCAAGAGAGTGCAAAGATGTCATCAAGTCAAAGGGTGGCTACTTTGCCTTGATGTGTTATTTCATAGTTTTGATATCTTCACTATTAAGCTACAATGTAGAAAATAGTAGAAAATAAAGAAAAAATAAAGAAAAACCCTTGAATAAGTAGGTGTGTCCTATCGTTTGACTGGTACTGTATATCTCTCATTTTTTCTATATTGAGGGAGATAGATGATTGATGTAGATTACACAGGAAACACAGGAAACAGTTTACTCTTAGCTAGGCGGTCTGTTCAGTATGAAAACTCCCAATCCTTTCCCCATGTCCTGGTAATACTACTGTGCTGTGTTGGGCTAACTAGCGTTCTGTCCTGAGTGGCTCAGTGTACAGGACTGTTAGCAGGGTTCTGGCATCTTAACTCACCATCCTTTTCTGTCCTCCTCTTCTCAATTTGTTAATAATAGTGACATTGTGTAACTGTAGATCTAACTATAGTTGTGTCTTGGGTGAGCAAGTGTGCTGGACTCTCCACTTCCCATCCTTCCCATCCTCCTCTCAGTTTGGGTAAATAATGTTTGACAGATATAAATACTATATTGAAATCATTTCAAATACTTTAGAAGGCTAAAGCAAAACATATTTGAAAGATTCAAAATAGTATTTGAACCCAGGTCTGACTGTGCGAGTGGCACCGTAGTCTGTGTCAGGGTGACTCAGTGTGCAAGAGCCTTTCTGAGGGATGGTAATGTGTGTAGAGAGGGAGTCACAGCTCTCTCCTTATGTCACTTTCTATCTCTCTCCACAACTCTTAATCCTCTCCCCACCCCTCCTCTCCTCCCCTCCCTTCCCCCAGTCTCTCTCCTCTCTCCGCCCTCCTCTCCTCCCCTCTCCTCCACTCTTCTCCTCCCTTTCCCCAGACTCTCTCCTCTCCCTGCCCCTTCTCTCCTTCTCTCCCTTCCTCCCCTCCTCTCCTCTCCTCTCTTCCCCCAGTCTCTCTCCTCTCTCCTCTCTCCACCCCCCTCTCCTCCCCTCTCCTCCCTTTCCCAAGACTCTCTCCTCTCCCTGCCCCTTCTCTCCTTCTCTCCCTTCCTCCCCTCTTCTCTTCTCCTCTCCTCTCCTCTCCTCTCCTCTCCTCTCCTCTCCTCTCCTCTCCTCTCCTCTCCTCTCCTCTCCTCTCCTCTCCTCTCCTCTCTCTTCTCCTCTCTTCCCCTCCCCTCCTCTCCTCTCCTCTCCTCTCCTCTCCTCTCCTCTCCTCTCCTCTCCTCTCCTCTCCTCTCCTCTCTCTTCTCCTCTCTTCCCCTCCTCTCCTCTCCTCTCCTCTCCTCTCCTCTCCTCTCCTCTCCCCTCCCCTCCTCTCCTCTCTCTTCTCCTCTCTTCCCCTCCCCTCCTCTCCTCTCCTCTCCTCTCCTCTCCTCTCCTCTCCTCTCCTCTCCTCTCCTCTCCTCTCCTCTCCTCTCCCCTCCCCTCCCCTCCTCTCCTCTCTCTTCTCCTCTCTTCCCCTCCCCTCCTCTTCTCTTCTCCTCTGCTCCTTCTGTCATCTTTTCGTTGATTTCACACTCATTTCACAGCCATACAATCGGATCTTCCTCACCCTATCTTATCTTCTTCTGTCTGTCTTCCAAAGGATTTGATTTGTCCTGTAACAGAATGTGGTCATAGCAGTAGTTAGTGCATGACAATGAGCTGCCTTTCCTTTTTTAGTTATCGCAGGCATTTTGATGACATTGTCCGTCAGTAGCCTATTCTAGAAAAACGTGCAGTTTTAAATGAAATACGTTTTTTATTATGGGTGAATGTTGATGGCTACAAGCATAAATTAGTAGTAGTAGTTTAAAGGATCATTAACAAAAAAATGATGATACACATTAATATTAGAAAAGTAGCGTTCTATTTAACGTTATCGTTCGTCTGTATAGTGAATAATATATAATATATGTCATTTGGCAGCTTTCTGCCAATCAGCATTCAGGGATCGAACCACACGGTTTATAATAATGATATATGCCGTTTAGCAGAAGCTTTTATTCAAAGTGACCTGCAGTCATGCGTGCATCCATTTTTACGTATGGGTGGGTTCAATGGTGGGAAAAGTACCCAAATGTTTCATACTTGAGTAAAAGTAAAGATACTTTAATAGAAAATGACTCAAGTTAAAGTGAAATTCACCCAGTAAAATACTACTTGAGTAAAAGTAAAAAAGTACTTGATTTAAATATAATTAATATAATAATATAATTAAGTGTGTATGTGTGTATAAGTCATTTCAAATACATTTTCTAGTTTTTAAAATGTATTTATGGGTAGCAAGGGACACACTCAGACATAATTTACAGAGGAAGCATGTGTGTTTAGTGAGTCCTCCAGATCAGAGGCAGTAGAGATGACCAGGGATGTTCTCTGTTTAGTGAGTCCTCCAGATCAGAGGCAGTAGGGATGACCAGGGATGTTCTCTGTTTAGTGAGTCCTCCAGATCAGAGGCAGTAGGGATGACCAGGGATGTTCTCTGTCTAGTGAGTCCTCCAGATCAGAGGCAGTAGGGATGACCAGGGATGTTCTCTGTTCAGTGAGTCCTCCAGATCAGAGACAGTAGGGATGACCAGGGATGTTCTGTTGATAAGTGTGTGAATTGGACCATTTTCCTGTCCTGCTAAGCATTAGAAATATGTATCGAGTAAAAAGTAAACTATTTTTTATTTATTTATTTAAAAAAATATATAATTTATTGAATATCCGAAACATACAATATACTTGCAGTGAAGCCGCTCAACAACTACATCACACCAGTCATCCAACAGATTCCCATTCAGAGCGACACACAGAAGCATCCAGGGTCAATATCCTGCTCAAGGGCACGTTGACAAATCTACCACCAGGCCAAAAAATGTGAACCTGAACCCTCTAAGATCCCCCCACAGTTCCCCAATAGCTGTCCCTCAACCATTCGAGACCACTCCAACCCACCTCCAAGAAGAAAAATAAAAATGCAATTACATTCCCCAACCCCAAGAACCCCCCCAATGCACCATTAACCAAGAGAATGAACTAAAGAGATAAAAGGATAAGACAGAAGAAAATAAAACAAAATAGTACATTTAAAACAAAGGACATCAAGGACAACTGAAATGATAACAGCAATGCCTACTTTATATGTTTGTGTGTTTGTGTGCATGTCTGGCACTATTACATGTATGTATGTGTTATTGTCTATGTTGATTTGAATGAGAGTGTGTGTATAGGCATGTGTACAAACACCTGCACGGCATCAGCCTCTGGCAAAGCGCCATTAGTTGTAAAACCACTGCCCCTCGGTGTCATTCAAACGTACTTTTTATTACGTTTTATTTAGACTTTTTTTCTTTTTTTAAAAACTTTAATCTCTGAACATCATTCTATCTCCCACACAGCAACTCCACTCCCACTTGTCTCCAATTCCACATCCCAAACCTCAGCTTCCCTCAGCCCATCCCATCTATCTCTGCTGACCACCCACTTCGGGTTTCTACACAACACATATCTTTCAACTATGCTGTGATGTTTAACGTACAATTTGAGTCTGTCTAATCGAATAGACCCACAGATTGTGAGTTGAAGATAAATACTTTTACTAAGAGTATTAGTATATTAGCAATTGGCTGACCCGATCTTTCCAGATCTCCTAACAGTACTATTTCTAGGGTCAATATTAGATCAATGCTATGCATTTTCAGCCATTCCTGAACCTGAGACCAGAAACAGGCTACCTGAGGGCAATACCAAAATAAATGGTCTATTGATTCTGTATCCTCACAACAAAATCTGCAGAGCTTCGATGACTTTATGACCCAAATATTTAAGATTTTGTTGTTGGCAAGAATTCTATGTAATAATTTTAGCTGAAAAGCAGGAAGTCTTGAATCTTCCGTTGTTTTATATATCAACTCATACACCCTGTACCATGGAATCAGTAAATCAAAAATCTCTTCCCAACTATTTTGCAATCTGTATGGCACAGTTGTCAACATCCTGGTCCTCAATTGAAACTGGTATACTTTCCTATTTATGCTATTTTTATTCCTCTGCCAGTTTTGATCCTTTATATTGGGCAGACAGACCAGTTCCCTACCTCCTCCCGCTGCCACCTGCCTCCTCCATTTTTGGGGCAATGCTGTAATCAATTGGTTGTACTCTTGGATTGAGCAGACCTTCCCGTACAATTCTGATAACTCCATGAAGGACATAACCCTACCATTCCAATTTACAATATAATTTAAGAACAAAATACCCTTTTCAAACATCTTTCCCATAAATACAGCTATTTTATCAACCATTACATTTGAGTTCAGCCATAATATTTGTTCTATCTTTTCAGGGGGATGAAATGGAAATTGTAGCCAGCTCTGCAGTGCTTGTTTGAAAAAGAGAGATACTTTGAAAAAAGTATAATTTGAGACATGGCAATCTGCACAAAGGCAAAAAGGTCATTTTTAAACAATGGATGAGCTTTTCTTAGTAATCAACTTGAGAACAATTTAGGGTACAAATAAAACTTTTGAATGAGTGAAGCTTTTAGAGAGAGGTTTAGTACTTTTATACTTAATAATCTCAACCCACCCAATTCATATTCATTATATAGATAGGCACGTTTTATTTTGTATGGTTTAGTGTCCCAGATAAAGCTAAATCTTTTTTGCTCATATGATTTGAAAAACAAATCATCAGGATTATGCAGCTCCATAAGTAAGTGAATAAACTGAGATATGACTAAGGAGTTAATAAGGGCAATTTTTTCATAAATAGACAGGTATTTACCTCCATGGTTGCAGGATCTTGTCTATTTTTACAAGTTTTCTATTGAAGTTCATTGTGGAGAGCTCATTTATATATTTTGTGATACGAATACCGAGTATGTCTACTTCATCATCAGCCCATTTTATAGGTAAACTGCAGGGTAATGTAAAAGTTGTATGTTTTTAAGATCCAATACGTAATATTGTACACTTATCATAATTAGGTTTTAGTCCAGAGAGTCCAGAAAAGTGATCTAGATCTTCAATGAGACATTGCAGGGATCTAGCTTGCGGACTTAATATAGTACTTGAGTCATCAGCATACATGGACACCTTTATTTTTAAGCCTTGGATTTATAATCCTCTAATGTTGTTGTTGGATCTGATTTTAATAGCTAACATTTTGACGGCCATAATGAATTGACATTGGACACCCTTGTTTAACTCCTCTTGACAATTCAAAACTCTCTGAGAAGTAGTCGTTATTTGCTATTTTACACCTGGGGTTGCTATACATTATTTTTACCCATTTTATAAGTGTCACGTTCTGACCAGTAATAGGGGTTATTTGTTATTGTAGTTTGGTCAGGACGTGGCAGGGGGTGTTTGTTTAATGTTGTTTGGGGTTTGTTGGGTTATGTTATTATGTAAGAGGGGTGTTTGTTTAGAGTGTTCCGGGGTTTTGGGCTATGTTCTTGTTAGTTTATTTCTATGTTCAGTCTAGTCTTTCTATGTCTATGTTTAGTTAATGGGGTTAACCTTCAATTGGAAGCAGCTGCTCCTCGTTGCTTCTAATTGAAGGTCTTATTTAAGAGGGGTGTTTTTTCTATGGTATTTGTGGGTAGTTGTCTCCTGTTTAGTGTCTGAGCACCTGATAGGACTGTTATTGTTGTTCGTTTGTTTTGTATATGTGATTTGTTTGTTTTCCTTCTTCAACATTAAAAAGAAGATGAGTATACACGTTCCCGCTGCGTTTTGGTCTGATCCTTACGACACCCGTTACAGAACCACCCACCACCAAAGGACCAAGCAGCGGAGAAAGGAGCAGCAATAAGAGAATTACCGAAATTGAAAAAATCCAGTTATTTATAAATAAAATCTAGTCTTACTTTATCAAATGCCTTTTCAAAATCCACTATAAATACCATTCCTGGCTTCTTATATGTTTCATGATGTTCTATTATTTCTAGTAGTTGTCATATATTAAAACCTGTCTGATCAGGATGAGCAATACCTGGTCAAACCCTTTTAATTCTGATTGCTCTGCATTTCGCTAGTATTTTTGCATCACAACATTGAAGTGTAAGGGGCCTCCAGTTTTTTAGATAGACTGGGTCTTTATATTTTCCATCTGGGTCTTGTTTTAATAGTAGAGAAATCAGACCTTCCTGATGAGTACTATTTCTATAGGAGCAGTTAAAACAATCTAACAATGGAGCTTTTAGTATATCAAAAAATACTTGATATACCTCTACCGGTATGCCATCAAGCCCTGGGGTTTTTCCAGACTGAAATGATTTAATAGCCTCAAAGTTCTTCCTCTGTAATTTGGCCTTCACACTGATCTTTCTGTACATTTGTTCATTTTTTCAATTTTTTATATTATATTATTTGGAAAGAATTCCTTACCATAATCTTCATTCAGTGGGAGAGGATGAGACAGAAAAGAGAGCATCTGCCTAAAACAATTAGCTTCCTTTTTTTAAAATATCATTTGGCGAATCATAGATGACTCCGTCTTCAGTAACGAATTTCTGCTAATTCTTTTTTGTTAGCGTTCCTATATTGGAGATTAAGGAAGAATTTTGTGCATTTTTATCCATATTCCATCCAGTTTGCTTTATTTTCGTAATAGATTACATTAGATCTTTCTTGAATAAGTTCCTCGAGTTTTTTTTGTTTTTCCTCTAACTTATTTTGTATCTCTGTAGTATCGTTTTTATTGCTATCTACCTGTACTATTAGTTCATGGATTTCCCTTGTTAGTCTTGTCTCTAGTCAGAAACTGCTTTTTTATTATTGATGAATATTGAATTGAATGACCCCTGAAGGTACAGTTAAAGGTATCCCGAACAATAAGGGGATTTGCTGAACCTATATTATACTGGAAAAATTCAGTTAGAAATGATTTTGTCTTAACTTATTTTTAACTATCTTCCAGTAAACTTTGATTAAATTTCCAATATCCCCGTCCACGTGAAAATCTATAAGAGTTATGTGGAAGCCAATTAGATGATGATCCGATCGCATTCTGTCTCCTGTTAAAACTATTTTAACCTTTGATGCAAGAGACAAGAAATTAGTCAAGACGACTAGCTTGATTAAGTCTCCTCCATGTATATCTCACTAGGTCGGGGTTTTTTTAGTCTCCAAATATCCACTATTTCTAATGTGTCCATAATATTTGTGATTTCCTTAAGGGCACGGTGATAGTTCATAGAGTGCTTACCTTTACGGTCCATTGAGGTACTTAACACTGTGTTATAGTCTCCTACCATAATGATTAGATCATGTGTTGCCTGTAAGTACATTATTGTCTTTAGGAATGTAGTGAAGCTAAAGTTGTCAAAAATATAAATAGTAAAGTACAGATACCCCAAAAAACGACTTAAGTAGTACTTTGAAGAATTACTCCTTAACTTAACCCTGACTCTTTAAAACCTCTTAAGGATCCTACTCTTTTTTTCGATGTGACATACCCAAATCTAACGTCTGTAGCTCAGCACCTGAAGCAAGGATATGCATATTATTGGTACCATTTGAAAGAAAACACTTTGAAGTTTGTGAAATAAATGTAGGAGAATATAACACAATAGATCTGGTAAAAGATAATACAAAGAAAAAAACAACTGTTCTTTTGTGGGGTTTTTTGTACCTTCATCTTTGAAATGCAAGATAAAGGCCATAATGTATTATTCCAGCCCAGGTGCAGTGTATGTGCAAAGTTTTACACTGATCCAATGAACCATTGCATTTCTGTTCAAAACGTTGTATCAAGACTACCCAAATGTGCCAAATTTGTTTCTTAATAACTTTTCATGTTCAAAACTGTGCACTCTCCTCAAACAATAGCATGGTATTATTTCACTGTAATAGCTACTGTAAATTGGACAGTGCAGTTAGATTAACAAGAATTTAAGCTTTCTGCCAATATCAGATATGTCTGTCCTGGGAAATGTTCTTGTTACTTACAACCTCATGCTAATCGCATTAGCCTACATTAGCTCAACCATCCCATGGATGGGACACCGATCCCGAAGAAGATTTATTTTGTACTTTACACCCCTGGGTGGATGGCCCAGGGCCCATAGGACTCTGATCAAAAGTAGGGAATAGGGAGCCATTTTGGGACACACACACAGACTTTTCACAGCTCTGGTTTTATTAAAACGCCATGTTGTGTTTGTCTCTGCTCCTGAAGAGGAAGAAGAAAGTTTACGTAACAACGCACTTGTTCATGCTTCACAGATAACATGGAGTGTTGAAGAGGCTGCAGAATACGTTGGGTGTTAGCAGCCAGTGTTAGTTTGAGTCACAGTGGGTCTGCTGTTACGTAAGGGCTTGAATAGAGGATCTGCAGAGGATCGGGAGAACAGCACAGAGACTGATATTAAAAAAAAAGCACAAACAGATTGTAACATTTCCTGCTGTTCGGTGGTCTTTTCAATATGAGAAATGTGCAAGAGGTGATATTGTGTTAGTTTCCTGGACCTTTTGTACACCATTAGAGTTTCACACCTGGTTCCTGGCAGCACGACTGATAGTCAGTGTCGGTGTTTCTGTTCCCCATCTGCTGCCGCTACTATAGCAGCGCAAATATTAGCTTCCTGTCATGTCGATACCTGGATATCATTTATTCATATATCCTGGTCCTGTATTGGCTTAATTGACTTTGCTGTAGCCTCCTGTTAGTCTGTGCAAAAGGGCACCTAACCCATTTCACAGACCAGCCTGTACAGACACAGAACACACCACCCTCTCATAGTAGTGTTCCTCAAACACAGGCCTGGCAGAAATGATTTCTACTGCACTCCAGAGCAGAAAGGGTAGACACACAAACTTATCATGTAGTGGGCAGAGATAGCAGATGAGGATGTGACTGGTGATTAGGGCAATCACTCGGATGATATTCTGACAGAATCTGTCTGTTAAATCAGCAATCTGTAGTTCAAACAACAACAAAAAGAGACACGCGCCACATATTTGGCAAACCGCTGAGGGATGAGGGCTGGAGAAATGTAGCCACTCTCAAATTTAAAGACAGCCCTATGGATGAAAGGACTGACTATCCATGTGATCAAAAATTATAGATTTAACCAGGTTTTGAAGCTATACATTGTTTGTTTACAATTACAGTATATTGTTTACATACAAAGGAGTAAAATAATTATATATTTTGGGTTCTGATGAGGTCACAGTTTAATTCACGAGTCATTTGTAAGTTAAATTATTAAAGAATCAATGGCTATAAATAAATAATTTAAATGTAAAACAACATGTATTGCAAATGCTGATTGCCTCTTTAATGGCTCTTTTCATATGGAGTCTGTTAGTCACTCGATCATTATATTTGCATGTGTTCTGAACTTGACATGCCTGTTGTGTTTCCTGTTATATTTAAATGAGTGGTAACATCTATAGATGTTATCAGAAAGTATTCATACCACTTGATTTATTGCACATTTTGTTGTGTTGCAGCCTGAATTCAAAATGGATTACATAGATTCTTTCTCACCCATCTCCACACAATACCCCGTAATGACAAAGTGAAAACATGTTTTTAGAAACATGTGAGTCTTTCTGGGTAAGTCTCTAAGAGCTGTGAGTCTTTCTGGGTCAGTCTCTAAGAGCTGTGAGTCTTTCTGGGTAAGTCTCTAAGAGCTGTGAGTCTTTCTGAGTATGTCTCTAAGAGCTTTGCACACCAGGATTCTACAACATTTGCCCATTTATTAATTTTCATATTCTTCAAGCTCTGTCAAGTTGATTGTTGATCATTGTTAGACAGCCCTTTTCATGTCTTGCCATAGCTTTTCAAGCTGATTTAAGTTAACCCTTGTGATGTCTTAATGGTCAAAAATTACCCACCACTATGTTTAACAGCAGAGAAACCCCCGTAAATTATATTTTTTCAACTTGAAATTTGATAACTTTTCCTAGGGTGACCCCAACATTAGAACAAGTGAAACATTGCCTTTCCATGAAAGCTGTACACCACCAGGATACAAAGACTGTCTTAGGGTCATTATTGACCCGACAGTTATAAAATCATTTTACTCACCACAAAAGCACAAAACCACAAAGACACACACACACACACACACACGCACACACATATAATGAGAAATTGAGATTATGTGTGCTACTGATTGAACTCAGCCAGCAGCTCCTGAAGAGGAAGATCACCATGGTTGGCACAGTTAGAAAGAACAAGCCTGAGCTCCCCCCTGCACTCCTCGCAACAAGGGGGAGAGAGGCCTTCTCATCAAAGTTTACCTTCACCCCCACCACCCCTCTAGTTTCTTTCCTCCCAAAGACGAACAAGAATGTGGTCCTTCTGAGCGCACTGCACAAAACGGCTGAGATTAGTGATCATGAGGTCAGGAAGCCAGGCATCATCCTGGACTACAACCACAACAAAGGAGGCATGGACAAGGTGATTGGAACTTAAAGCTGCAGGAGGATGACTGCCCGCTGGCCCCAGGTCGTCTTCCATAACATCATTGATGTGTCCTCATACAATGCCTTCGTGATATGGAACAAGATCAACCCTACCTGGATGCCTGATAAGCGGAACAAGATGAGGGTGTTCCTGGAGCCGCTGGGAAAGGCACTCGCTCCCTTCTTTGAATGTGTGGGGTTACGAGTCCCCCGCACAGCAGCCTCTGCAGCGCTTGTGAAAGCTGTTCAGGGGGCTGAATCTTGTCATGATCCACCTGAGGCTGTAGCTGGGGGCAGGCAAGAGGAGAAGATGCCAATTCTGCCTCCCAAAGAAGGACTGTAAAACAAGTACTATGTGCTGCACATGTGAGAAATACATCTGCAAAGTCCATGCACACACACTTGCATATTGTCCTACATGCAAATTAGAATTGATTGATTTATTTTCTTCACATTTTTGTTTTGTATCTATTAGATTATTTTATAAATTTTTTTTATTGTTGTTTATACATCTTGTGGGTGGGGCAATGGTTCAAAAAATGGGAGAAGACAAGTATTTTGTAGTTGAATTCCACATTCTACAGTATATAAGAATATATCACTATGTTGCCTAAATAGTTCATGACTGTTAGTGTTTCTCTACAATAAAATGCATTCAAAACTACTTTCTGCACATTTCTGCTGCTTTCTTAGGCTAAACAAGTGCTATCTCTTGCTAAAAAAAATAATGTTTTCACCTATGCAGTACCTTTAGCAATAATAATAATAATAATAAACCTCTACTTTAGTAAAGATAACAATTATGACAGGTGTGTTGTAATAAAAATGAGTGGTGTCCACTGATTAAATGCAGTCTCTGCATTGTGAAGAGGGAAAACCCAAATATTCACAAAGTTTGTGATGAATGACAGGTTGTTTCTTCATGCAAAATAGATTTAGTGTTTAAAATTCAACTAAGCTGCTTTATTTTAGGGGTGTAGTGATGGACGGTTAGGACAAAGGGAGTATACAGAATGTTAAGACTACACAAGGGTTACAATTGTAACTAGGCCACTCGGTAATGTTCAATGTCATCTTGGTAAGCAACTCTTGTGTTCAAATAAAATGTTATTGGTCTCATACACATGGTTAGCAGATGTTATTGCGAGTGTAGCGAAATGCTTGTGCTTCCAGTTCCGACAGTGCAGCAATATCTAACCAGTAATCTACCAATTCCCCAACAACTACCTAATACACACAAATCTAAAGGGGTGAATGAGAATATGTACATATAAGTATATGGATGAGCGAGGTGCAGTAGATGGTATAAAATACAGTATATACATGTGATATGAATAATATAAGATATGTAAACATTATTTAAAGTGGCATTGTTTAAAGTGACTAGTGATCCATTTTATTAAAGTGGCCAGTGATTGGGTCTCTATGTTGACATCAATCTCTCTGTGTTAGTGATGGCTGTTTAACAGTCTGATGGTCTTGAGATAGAAGCTGTTTTTCAGTCTCTCGGTCCCAGCTTTGATGCACCTGTACTGACCTCGCCTTCTGGATGATAGCGGGGTGAACAGGCAGTGGCTCTGGTGGTTGTTGTCCTTGATTATCTTTTTGGCCTTCCTGTGACATCGGCTTGCTGTAAATGTCATGGAGGGCAGGTAGTTTGCCCCCGGTGATGCGTTGTGCAGACCGCACCACCTTCTGGAGAGCCTTGCAGTTGTGGGCGGTGCATTTTCCGGGCCAGGCTGTGATACAGCCCAACAGGATGCTCTCGATTGCGTATCTGTAAAAGTTTGTCAGAGTTTTGGGTGACAAGCCAAATTTCTTCAGCCTCCTGAGGTTGAAGAGGAGCTGTTGCACCTTCTTTACCACACTGTCTGTGTGGGTGGACCATTTCAGTTTTTCTGTGATGTGGAAAGGGGGGTGCTCCCTCTGTTTTCCCAGGAACATAAAACTTTCCACATTCTCCACTGCTGTCCCATCGATGTGGATAGGGAGGTGCTCCCTCTGCTGTTTTGTGAAGTCCACGATCATCTCCTGACACCACACTTTGAGTGCTCTGACCTCCTCCCTGTAGGCTGCCTCATCGTTGTTGTTGATCAAGCCCACTACTGTTGTGTCTTCTGCAAACTTGATGATTGAGTTGGAGGCGTGCATTTCCACGAAGTCATGGGTGAATAAGGAGTACAGGAGAGGGCTGAGCACACACCCTTGTGGGGCCCCAGTGCTGAGGGTCAGCGAAGTGGAGATGTTGTTTCCTACCTTCACCACCTGGTGGCGGCCCACCAGTAAGTCCAGGACCCAGTTGCACAGGGAGGTGTTGAGACCCAGGGCCTCCAGCTTGATGATGAGCTTAGAGGGTACTATGGTGCTGAATGGTGAGCTGTAGTCAATGAACAGCATTCTTACATAGGTATTATTTTTGTCCAGACGGGATAGGGCATTGTGCAGTGTGACGGCAATTGCGTCATCTGTGGACCTGTTGGGGCGGTATGCAAAGTGAAGTGGGTCTAGGGTGGCCGGTAAGGAGGCGGTGATATGATCCTTGACTCTCTCAAAACACTTCATGATGACAGAAGTGAGTGCTACGGGGCGGTAGTGATTTTGTTCAGTTATCTTTGCCTTCTTGGGGACAGGAACAATGGTAGCCATCTTGAAGCATATGGGGACAACAGACTGGGATAGGGAGCGATTAAATGGGATAGGGAGGGCTTTGTTTCAGGTTATTGTCCAGCTGAAAGGTGAATTTGTCTCCTAATGTCTGTTGGAAAGCAGACTGAACCAGGTTTTCCTCTCAGATTTTGCCTGTGCTTGTAGCTGCATTCAGTTTATTTTTATTCCAAAAACTGCCTAGTCCTTGTCGATGTCAAGCATACCCATAACACGATGCAGCCACTTCCATGCTTGAAAATATGAAGAGTAGTACACAGTGTGTTGTGTTGGATTTTCCCCAAACATAACGCTTTTTATTCACATTTCTTCGGCACATCTTTTGCAGTATTACTTAATTGCCTTGTTCCAAACAGGGATGAGGAGTTTCTTTCCTCTATGGCAGCTTAGTTATGAAGGACGCCTGTATCTTTGTAGTGACTGGGTTAATTACTACACTATCCAACGTGTAATTAATAACTTCACCATGCTCAAAGCGATATTCAGAGTTTGCTTTTTTAATTTTTTACACATCTACCAATTGGTGCAATCCTTTGCAAGGCATTGTAAACCTCCTTAGTCTGTGGTTGAATCTGTGCTTGAAATTCACTACTCGATTGAGGGACCTTACAGATAATTGTTTGTGTGAGGTACAGAGATGGGTAGTCATACAAAAATCATGTTAACCATGATTATTGAACTCGGAATACAATTTATTATGCGATTTTTACTCCTGAACTTATTTAGGCCATAAGATAAATAACAAATAAATAAAAATACTTATTGACTGAAGATATTTCATCTTATTTTTTATTATTAAATTTTAAAAAAAATTCTACAAACAATCCGCTTTGACATTATGGGGTATTGTGCAGGATCAGTCACACAAAAATCTGAATTTAATACATTTTAAAATCAGGCTGTTACACAAGTCAAGGGGTGTGTATACTTTCTGAAGGCACTGTATGTAATCTAGGAGAATATGAGTGAGATGTGTCAGTTATGAGATATAGCTAACTCCCGTAATGCAGACATGCTCTCCGAAGCCAGAGTAGTTCCAACAGCATCACCACTCAGAGGCTCTGACACTGAGTACAGTATGCGCCAAAGAAGGTGCAGTGATGTCCAGTCGGTAAAACCTCATAAAAGTATGAGCAAATGGCTCAACATGCCGCCTCATAAATCTCTTGTGAAGAGATGCATTTGAACAGTGCACAAGAGGTAGCCACACCTCTGGTGGAATGAGCCTTCAGGCCGTTTGCAGGCTGTAAACCCTTGCTATTATATGTAAATATAGCCATTAACGAGAGATGCCCACCCTTGCATGGGGGCGACCAAGACACAGAGTTGGTACTCTTTCATTCTATTTAGACATAAACGGTGGAGACGCCCTTCTTCCGTAGAAATGGACCATAATCCATGTGCCCAAGATCGCCATGTTATTTGTATTTATTATGGATCCCAATTAGTTCCTGCAAAGGCAGCAGCTACTCTTCCAGCAACATTGACAGTTATACAATAAAAAAAAACAACATTACATTACATTTCGCAATACATTTCACTACTCTACCACCACATATCTACAACACAAAATCATTGTGTGCTAATGTATATAGTGTGTATGTTATCATGTATGTGTGCATGTGGCTGTGTCCGTGTGTGTATAGATGCTTCTACACCTGCATTGCTTGCTGTTCGGGGTTTTAGGCTGGGTTTATGTACAGTACTTTGAGATATCAGCTGATGTAAGAAGGGCTATATAAATACATTTGATTTGATTTGATATATCTCTTCACAGTCCCCGCTGTGTATTTTTATCTGTTTTTTAAATCGAATTTTACTGCTTGCATCAGTTACCTGATGTGGAATAGAGTTTCATGTAGTCATGGCTCTATGTAGTACTGTGTGCCTCCCATAGTCTGTTCTTGACTTGGGGACTGTGAAGAGACCTCTGGTGGCATGTCTTGTTGGGTATGCATGGGTGTCTGAGCTGTGTGATTATAGTTCAAACAGACACCTTGGTGCATTCAGCATGTCAATACCTCTCATAAAAAAAGTAGTGATGAAGTCAATCTCTCCTCCACTTTGAGTCATGAGAGATTGACATGCATATTATTAATGTTAGCTCTCCATGTACATTTAAGGGCCAGCCGTGCTGCCCTGTTCTGAGCAAAATGTAATTTTCAAGTCCCTCTTTGTGGCACCTGACCACAGTACTGAACACAAGTCTAGATGTGACAAAACCAGGGCCTGTAGGAACTGCCTTGTTGATAGTGTTGTTAAGAAGGCAGAGCAGAACTTTATTATGGACAGACTTCAAATCAAATGTATTTATATAGCCCTTCCTACATCAGCTGATGTCTCAAAGTGCTGTACAGAAACCCAGCCTTAAACCCCAAACAGCAAGCAATGCAGGTGTAGAAGCACGGTGGCTAGGAAAAACTCCCTAGAAAGGCCAAAACCTAGGAAGAAACCTAGAGAGGAACCAGGCTATGAGGGGTGGCCAGTCCTCTTCTGGCTGTGCCGGGTGGAGATTATAACAGAACATGGCCAAGATGTTCAAATGTTCATAAATGACCAGCATGGTCAAATAATAGTAATCATAGTGAACAGGTCAGGGTTCCACAGCCGCAGGCAGAACAGTTGAAACTGGAGCAGCAGCATGGCCAGGTGGACTGGGGACAACAAGGAGTCATCATGCCAGGTAGTCCTGAGGCATGGTCCTAGGGCTCAGGTCCTCCGAGAGAGAGAAAGAAAGAAAGAAAGAAAGAAAGAAAGAAAGAAAGAAAGAAAGAAAGAAAGAAAGAAAGAGAGAATTAGAGAGAGCATACTTAAATTCACACAGGACACCGGATAAGACAGGAGAAATACTCCAGATATAACAGACTGACCCTAGCCCCCGACACATAAACTACTACAGCATAAATACTGGAGGATGAGACAGGAGGGGTCGGGAGACACTCCCCATTTTAGCTACTGTTGTATCAATATGTTTTGACCATGACAGTTTACAATCCAGGGTTACTCCAAGCAGTTTAGTCTCCTCAACTTGCTCAATTGTTCATTACAATATTTAGTTGAGATTGAGGGTTTAATTAAATTGTTTATTTAATCTTTATTTAACTAGGCAAATCAGATAAGAACAAATTATTATTTACGATGATGTCTTACCGCGGCCAAACCCTAACGACGTGGGGCCAATTGTGCGCCACCCTATGGGACTCCCAATCACAGCTGGTTATGATGCAGCCTGGAATCAAACCAGGGTCTGTAGTGACACCTCTAGCACTGAGATTCAGTGCCTTAGACCACTGCGCCACCCAGGAGCAGGGTTTAGTGAATGATTTGTCCCAAATACAATGCTTTTTTAGTAACTTATTTCTTGACACCCATTCTGAAACTGACTGCAGCTCTTTATTAAGTGTTGCAGTGATTTCAGTCGCTGTAGTAGCTGACATGTATAGTGTTGAATCATTCGCATACATAGACACACTAGCTTTACTCAGAGCCAGTGGCACGTCATTAGTAAAGATGGAAAAAAGTAAGGAGCCTAGACAGCTGCCCTGGGGAATGCCTGACTCTACCTGGATTATGTTGGGGATGCTTCCATTAAAGAACGCCCTCTGTGTTCTGTTAGACAGGTAATTCTCAATCCACATTATTGGGGCGACAGGTAGCCTAGTGGTTAGAGTGTTGGAAGTATCTGAAAAGTTGCAAGATTGAATCCCCGAGCTGACAAGGTAAAAATCTGTCATTCTGCCCCTTAAATCGCTGTTCCTAGGCTGTCATTGAAAATAAGAATTTGTTCTTAACTGACTTGCCTAGTTAAATAAAATAAAAAAAATAGCAGGTTAATAACAAGTTTTTCCAGCATGAGATTATGATCGATAATGACTATCGCCTCATAGCACTTACATAAAATGTTTGAACACACCAGAGTCAATGTCCTCGCCGCCGCGGAAATCTTATTAGCATTTCTTTAAATCCCCATAAAAATCTGTCATGTTTAAGGTAGAGATATTCACCACATCTGACGATGTCGCACTTCCGCATCTACGGTGAAAGATGACAGAGCTAGAGCGGTGTTTGTCAGACCGTGAGACATCCTGAAAACTGGTCTTCTCACAAAATCGTCTGTAGCGTTTGGCCTACAAACAATTATGACCCCTCTGTGGAAAAGTGAGAGTCTCACGAACACGTACATGTCTTGTTTTGCCCACTGGCCTCGTCTGAATGTCCCCAGGTTGCAGTTGAACAAATTATTGGAACACTGAACAAAAATGTAAACGCAACACTTTGGTCCCACGTTTCAAGTGTTGGTCCCATGTTTCCTATGCCCTCCTATGCCCACCCATGCCCGTGCCCCTGCCAAGTCATCTGAAATCCATAGATTATATATAATTATTAAGATTATATATAAATCCATAGATTATATATAAATACATAAATTATATATAAATACATAGATTATATATAAATCCATATATTATATATACATATATAGATTATAAATAAATATTTAGATTATATATAAATCCATATATAATATTAAATATATAAATATTTAGATTATATATAAATCCATAGATTATATATACATTTATAGATTTTATATAAAAATATAGATTATATATAAATATATAGATTAGGGCCTAATGGCTTATATTGGTTTATATTTTTGTTCAGTATACAGTTGAAGTTGGAAGTTTACATACACTTAGGTTGGAGTCATTAAAACTTGTTTTTCAACCACTCCACACATTTCTTGTTAACAAACTATAGTTTTGGCAAGTCGGTTAGGACATCTACTTTGTGCATGACACAAGGAATTTTTCCAACAATTATTTAAAGACAGATTATTTCACTTATAATTCCCTGTATCACAATTCCAGTGGGTCAGAGGTTTACATACACTAAGTTGACTGCGCCTTTAAACAGCTTGGAAAATTCCAGAAAATGATGTCATGGCTATAGAAGTTTCTGATAGGCTAATTGACATCATTTGAATCAATTGGAGGTGTACCTGTGGATGTATTTCAAGGTCTACCTTCAAACTCAGTGCCTCTTTGCTTGACATCATGGGAAAATCCAAAGAAATTAGCCAAGACCTCAGAAAAAAAATTGTAGACCTCCACAAGTCTGGTTCATCCTTGGGAGCAATTTCCAAACACCTGAAGGTACCACGTTCATCTGTACAAACAATAGTACACAAGTATAAACACCATGGGACCACGCAGCCGTAACACCACTCAGGAAGGAGACGCGTTCTGTCTCCTAGAAATGAACGTACTTTGGTGCGAAAAGTACAAATCAATCCCAGAACAACAGCAACAGACCTTGTGAAGATGCTGGAGGACACAGGTACAAAAGTACCTATATACACAGTAAAACGAGTCCTATATCGACATAACCTGAAAGGCCGCTCAACAAGGAAGAAGCCACTGCTCCAAAACCGCCATAACCGCCATAAAAATCCAGACTACGGTTTGCAACTGCACATGGGGACAAACTTTTGGAGAAATATCCTCTGTTCTGATGAAACAAAAATATAACTTTTTGGCCATAATGACCATCGTTATGTTTGGAGAAAAAAGGGGGAGGCCTGCAAGCCGAAGAACACCATCCCAACCATGAAGCAAGTGGGTGGCAGCATCATGTTGTGGGGGTGATTTGATGCAGGAGGGACTGGTGCACTTCACAAAATAGATGTCATCATGAGGCAGGAAAATTATGTTGACATATTGAAGCAACATCTCAAGACATCAGTCAGGAAGTTAAAGCTTGGTTGGGTCTTCCAAATGGACAATGACCCCAAGCATATATTTCCAAAGTTGTGGCAAAATGGCTTAAGGACAACAAAGTCAAGGTATTTGAGTGGCCATCACAAAGCCCTGACCTCAATCCTATTGAACATTTGTGGGCAGAACTGAAGAAGCGTGTGCGAGCAAGGAGGCCTACAAACCTGACTCAGTTACACCAGCTCTGTCAGGAGGAATGGGCCAAAATTCACCCAACTTTTTGTGGGAAGCTTGTGGAAGGCTACCCTAAACCTTTGACCCAAGTTTAACAATTTAAAGGCAATGCTTCCAAATACTAATTGAGTGTATTTAAACTTCTGACCCACTGGGAGTTTGATGAAAGAAATTAAAGCTGAAATAAATAATTCTCTCTACTATTATTCTGACATTTCACATTCTTATAATAAAGTGGTGATCCTAACTGACTTAAAACAGGGAATTCTTACTAGGATTACATTTAAGGAATTGTGAAAAACTCAGTATAAATGTATTTGGCTAAGGAGTATGTAAACTTCCAACTTCAACTGTATATGTAACTTTGTGTTGTTTTTCCCGCACTGCTTTGCTTTATCTTGGCCAGGTCGCAGTTGTAAATGAGAACTTGTTCTCAACTGGCCTACCTGGTTAAATAAAGGTGAAATAAATAAATAAAAATAAATCATAATAAAATAAACATATACTGTATATATACACTACCATTCAAAAGTTTGGGGTCACTTAGAAATGTCTTTGTTTTTGAAAGAAAAGCACATTTTCTATGCATTAAAATAACATCAAATTGATCAGAAATAAAGTGTGGACATTTTTAATGTTGTAAATGACTATTGTAGCTGGAAACGGTTTTTAATGGATTATCTGGTATTTTTTTTAAATTTTATGTTCAGCAGGGCATACGTGTTGTTGATGTAAGCCATGACCAGCCTTTCAAAGCACTTCATGGCTACAGACGTGAGTGCTACAGGGCGGTAGTCATTTAGGCAGGTTACCTTCACTTCCTTGGGCACAGGGACAATGGTGGTCTGCTTGAAACATGCAGGTATTACAGACTCAGTCAAGAACAGGTTGAACATGTCAGTGAAGACACTTGCCAGTTGGTCAGTGCATGCTTTGAGCGCACATCCTGTTAATCCATCTAGCCTCGCGGCCTTGTGAATGTTGACCTGTTTAATAAGGCTAGGCATCCCGCATTTTGTTTTCCAATGATTGTATGTTGGCCAATAGAACGGATGGTCGTGGAGGTTTACTCCCTTTTCTTCATTCAAATGATGGGGATTTGGGCCTGTTCCCAAGAAAAGCAGGATATCCTTCGCGCCGGACTCGTTAAAGAAAAAAAAATATTTGTCCAGTTCAAGGTGAGTTATCGCTGTTCTGATGTCCAGAAGTTATTTTCGGTCATAATAGATGGTAGCAGCAACATTATGTACAATTTTTCTTTTTTTAAACGAACAAAATAGCGCAGTTGGTTAGGAGCCCATAAAATGGCAGCCATTCCCTCCGGCGCCATTGTCCCGGAATGACTACAACCTGGCTGCTTGTTACAAAAGAGATGGAGAGGGTGAGAGAGAGAGAGAGGGACAGAGACACTTAACGTTGGTACATTTAGAAACTACTCTCACCTACAGTAACCATATATTTTGCACATGAACCACTGCCGGATGCCGGACAACTACAGAGAAGAACAACAGTAGAAGACTTCTTGGAATCCTTTTGGACAATCAGAGCCTTACAAGCGTGCTGTGAAAAGGCCCAACTCCCTTTCCAAGTACACCAAGAGAGATCCAGCGAACCTAGGCATTTCACGTAAATACATTCATGATTTCTTACTCGGCGGTTCATTTCTCTCTCTCTTTCGCCCTCTCCATCTCTTTTGTAACAAGCAGCCACATTGTTGTCATTTCATTCCGCTAGGGAACTGTTTTTAACGTATTAAGTGTGTAAGTTTATACTGTGTTACCATTTAATTAGCTAGTAAATAAATAATTCAACCAATTTGTGTAGTTCTGAATCATAAGTAACGCTCAAGTTTTTGCCAGATGCAAGTAGGTTACGACTCTTCCAAATGATTATATGATACGAGGTTATAGATGTGATAGGTAAAGACCTTTTAGGGTTTAATTCGGAAGATGGTAACTCTTTAAAGAACCTCTCTCGTGGTGCCCCAAATCCTAATGAGTTAATTGTTACATGATTCATTATTCCGGCAACAATTAAACATAGTTAATGGATAAGAAAAATAACAGTCCTCAGATTAATGTTCAAGTCAAGTCACGGCAGCAGACTGACCCCAAAGAACGACACTCATCACCATAATGAAAGTGGGTTGTTTTGCTGCTCTATGTGTTTAGCTAGAGGCAAAGAAATGTACTTTCATGTCCAATTTAGCAGTGGTTCTTACGCTAAATGCATTATTTATTTCTCTCTCCATCCATCTCACTTTCCCTCTCTCCTTCCTTCCTTCCTTCCTCCCTCCCTCCCTCCAGGACACCCCCCCTCACTCATGTGCTCTCTTGTGCTCTCTTGTGCTCTCTTGTGCTCTCTCTCTCTCTCTCTCTCTCTCTTGCCTGCTCCTTCTCTCTCCCTCTCTCTCTCTCTCTCTCTCCCTCTCTCTCTCTCTCTCTCCCTCTCTCTTTCTCTCGCTCTCTCTCTCTCTGACTCTCTCGCTCTCTCTCTCGCTCTCTCTTTCTCTCTGACTCTCTCTCTCTCTCTCTCTCTGTATCTCTCTCTCCATCCCTCTCCTCCCTCCCTATCCTCCCTACCCCCCCTATCTCTCTCTCACCCCCCCTCTCTCTCTCCCTAGTTGATAGTGAACTCTGCTCTGGGATTTGACACCTTTGTGGTGAGGGGACACTGTCTGAAGAAACCTAAACCCTGTGACCCAGGAGACTCTTCCTCCACCTCCTCTTCCTCCACCTCTGCCGAGCCCACCCAGCTCCGAGCAGCCTCTCTGTTCTCCAACATCCCTGGACACCGTCTCAGATGAAGCTTCGGTAAAGACGTGGTCACCCACCGGAGACATAAGATGCCTGTCTGATGTTGTTGTTGATGTGTCTGCCTTCAGAGACGTGATATCCCACCTTTTCATATTCAAATTCAAAAAAGCTTTATTGTAAATCACATTTACATATGACAGAACATTTGAAACACATTGAAAAAACAACACCAACACTAACATACAATTATTGTGCATGGCAGAGGGGTTGACAATTTCCATTCATATGTCCAATTGTCATTTTATGGACGCCGTAGTCTCGTTTTATTCCGACGTCTAAAATTTGACTTAGGCGGGTGAAGAAAATACTCTGAAAACAAAATTGCTTACGACCCTGTTGAAAAAATCTGGTGTATGGTTCTCTATAACGACCTGATGACTGAAGGTGTTGCGTACGTCCAATTTACTGGATTTGCAAAATGTCATCGATATTGGTGTTACGTTGTCATAGATATGGTAGTAGGGATATTTGAATTTAAAATTGAGCTTCAACCAATGCCATACTATTATGGGGTAGCTGTAAAACTCATGGTGTCCACATTACGACACAAAGAACGGTCTGAATCTCACTGCTACTGTCTTACTATACACCTACCATAGTGTCTAATACCTTACTATACCCCTACCATACTGTCTTACCATACTATACCACTACCATACTGTCTTACTGTTTTACTATACATTACTATACCCCTACCATACTGTCTTACCATACTATACCACTACCATACTGCCTTATACATTACTATACTATACCCCTACCATACTGTCTTACCATACTATACCCTACCATACTGTCTTACTGTCTTACTATACATTACTATACCCCTACTATACAGTCTTATACATTACTATACCCCTACCGTACTGTCTTACTATACATTACTATACCCCTACCATACTGTCCACTTATACCTTACTATACCCCTACCATACTGTCTTACCATACTATACCTTACTACACCCCTACCATACTGCCTTACTATACATTACTATACCCCTACCATACTGTCTTACCATACTATACCCCTACCATACTGTCCTACTGTCTTACTATACATTACTATACCCCTACCATACTGTCTTACTATACATCACTATACCCCTACCGTACTGTCTTACTATACATTACTATACCCCTACCATACTGTCTTACCATACTATACCCCTACCATACTGTCTTACTGTCTTACTATACATTACTATACCCCTACCATACTGTCCTCCTATACATTACTATGCCCTTACCGTACTGTCTTACTATACATTACTATACCCCTACCATACTGTCCTCCTATACCTTACTATACCCCTACCATACTGTCCTCCTATACATTACTATGCCCCTACCATACTGTCTTACTATACATCACTATACCCCTACCATACTGTCTTACTATACATCACTATACCCCTACCATACTGTCCTCCTATACCTTACTATACCCCTACCATACTGTCCTCCTATACTTTACTATGCCCCTACCATACTGTCTTACTATACATCACTATACCCCTACCATACTGTCCTCCTATACATCACTATACCCCTACCATACTGTCTTACTATACATCACTATACCCCTACCATACTGTCCTCCTATACCTTACTATACCCCTACCATACTGTCCTCCTATACATTACTATGCCCCTACCGTACTGTCTTACTATACATCACTATACCCCTACCATACTGTCTTACCATACCTTACTATACATTACTATACCCCTACATTACTGTCTTACTATACATTACTATACCCCTACCAAACTGTCTTACCATACTATACCCCTACCATACTGTCTTACGTTACCTTACTATACATTACTATACCCCTACCATACTGTCTTACTATACATTACTATACCCCTACCATACTGTCTTACCATACTATACCCCTACCATACTGTCTTACCATACCTTACTATACATTACTATACCCCTACCATACTGTCTTACTATACATTACTATACCCCTACCATACTGTCTTACCATACTATACTCCTACCTTACTATGTTACTATACATTACTATACCCCTACCATACTGTCTTACCATATTATATCCCTACCATACTGTCTTACTGTCTTACTATACATTACTATACCCCTACTATACAGTCTTATACATTACTATACCCCTACTGTACTGTCTTACTATACATTACTATACCCCTACCCTACTGTCCACTTATACCTTACTATACCCCTACCATACTGTCTTACCATACTATACCTTACTACACCCCTACCATACTGTCTTACCATACTATACCTTACTTAAACCCTACCATACTGTCTAACAATGCTATGCCATGCTATACCTCTATCCATATTGTCTCATCGTAATATTGCTTACTATATCCCTACCTCATTGTCACGTGTGCTCCCTCTCCGGCCTCTTGGTCACCAGGCTGCTCGTTTTGGTGCACACCTGTCACCATCGTTATGCGCATCAGCCTTCCCAACCTTCCCTATATATGTCACTCCCTTTGGTTCCTTCCCTACGCGTCATTGTTTCTGTTTCGTTTTCATGTCTGTGTTTTGTTTTTGTTTCTTGCTTTGTACCATGTTGCATTCATTTATTAAAACACTCCCTGAACTTACTTCCTGACTCTCAGCGCACATCGTTACAGAATGACGCCTCACCAAAGGGAAGCATCAGGGAGTGTGTTTATTTTTTATTTTTTTTGTGTGTTGGAGGTGATTTCGAGTCCGGGTGTCAGAACTGGAGCAACTTGGGAGGCCTCAGCAGGTTTGTCGGATTCCCATGCCTCGGCGGATTAGATGGGTTCCCCTGCCTCAGCTGGCTCGACTGGTTTCCATACCTCAGCAGAATCGATAGGCTCCCATGTCTCAACTGGGTGAACAGGTTCCCTTGCCTCAACCGAGGAAACCAGGGGGGTCTGAGCCGGCTCATCAGGCTCTCATGCCTCAGTCGGTTTCTGAGGCGACCGGTCTGCTCCTGATCTCCGGGATCATCATCTTGGTCGGCGTCCTGCAGCTGGAGCCGCGGGTCGGTGAGGGGTTACTGTCACGTGTGCTCCCTCTCTGGGCTCTAGGTCACCAGGCTGCTCGTTATGGCACCCGTCACCATCGTTACGCGCATCAGCGCATAATGACACTCACCTGGACCCCATCACCTACTTGATTCCTTCCCCAGGCGTCATTGTTCTGTTTCAGTTTCATGTCTGTGAGTTGTTCGTGTTCCTTGTTTTGTATCATGTTGTGTTTATTTGTTAAAACACTCACTCCATGAACTTCCTTCCTGACTCTCAGCGCACATCATTACACATACTGTCTTACCATACCTTACTATACCCCTACCATACTGTCTTACCATGCTGTTTTACCATACTATACCTTACTATACCCCTACCATACCTTCTTACCATACTATACCTTACTATCACATTTACATAAGTATTCAAACATTTTACTCAGTACTTTGTTGAAGCACCTTTAGCAGCGATTACAGCCTTGAGTCTTCTTGGGTAAACGGCTACAAGCTTGGCACACCCACCTGTATTTGGGGAGTTTCTCCCATTCTTCTCTGCAGATCCTCTTAAGCTTTGTCAAGTTGGATTGGGAGCATTGCTGAATATCTATTTGCAGGTCTCTCCAGAGATGTTATATCGGGTTCAAGTCCGGGCTCTGGCTGGGCCACTCAAGGACATTCAGGGACTTGTCCCGAAGCCACTCCTGCGTTGTCTTGACTGTGTGCTTAGGCTATTATCCTGTTGGAAGGTAAACCTTTGCCCCGGTCTGAGGTCCATGTGCCTTTTACTGAGGAGTGGCTTCCGTCTGGCTACTCTACCATAAAGGCCTGATTGGTGGAGTGCTGCAGAGATGTTTTTTTCTTCTGGAAGGTTCTTCCATCTCCACAGAGGAACTCTGGAGCTCTGTCAGAGTGACCATCGGGTTCTTGGTCCTTCATCCCGATTGCTCAGCTTAGCAGGGCGGCCATCTCTAGGAAGAGTCTTGGTGGTTCCAAACTCCTTCCATTTAGGAATGATGGAAATTTGCTAGAAAAAAACTGATTTTGCTTTGTCATTATTGGGTATGGTGTGTAGATTGATGAGGAAAAAATGTATTTAATCAATTTTAGAATAACGCTGTGACGTAACAAAATGTTGAAAAAGTAAAGGGGTCTGAATACTTTCCGAATGCACTGTACGTCATGCCAATAAAGCAATTTGAGAGCTGAGTTGAAAGAGAGAGAGAAAGAAATAGAGGGTGAGTGCGAGCGAGAGAGAGAGAGAGAGAGAGAGAGAGAGTGTGGGGGGTTGCGGGTTCTCTGTTTTCACCCTCAGGATTACCGTGCCCCTCAGCAGCCAATCAGAGTGCTCACCACAAAGCCTGATGGGAAAGAGATTGCCCGGTTGTGTTGGCTCCTAACAAATGACACACACACACACACACACACACACACACACACACACACACACACACACACACACACACACACACACACACACACACACACACACACACACACACACACACACACAGGTTTGTGTGATTTATGGGATCTGAACCCTTCAACACTGCAGGGTAATAAACAGTGTGTTCGTGTGTGAATTTATGATTAGTGGGCAGGCGGTGCAATTATGGAACACCAGACTGGCAGGAGAAACGTTGTCACACCGAGCTAGAAACCCTCTGATCTGTAAAGAGAGAAACAATGTTAAGTTATCAGGTACTTTCAACAACTCTGTATTCACAGATACAGTTTTTACTGTCAGAGGTAAACTTTGTATCAACACTGCCATCTGTTGTTGAAGATGTGTATTAAAAACACAAAGAGCTAATGGAGTGGGATAATTTGTGAGTGATAGAGGGGGGGAGAGAGAGAGAAGGACAGATAGGGGACAGAACAAGAAAGGGATGGACAGAATGCTGGCGATTGAAAGAGAGACAGAAAATTAGAGAAAGAGAGAGAGAGAGAGAGAGAGAGAGATAGAGGAAGGAGAGAGCGAGAGAGATGGGGAAAGAGGATAGAGAGAATTAGAGGGAGTGAGAGAATGTGTCAGAGAGAGAGAATTAGTGTGACAGTCCTGTCAGTCAGAGCTCAGGCTGGAAAGGGGCTACCATGGAAACAGACAGAGCACCTCTCAGTGTTTAACCCAGTGGTGGAAAAAGGACCCATTTGTCATACTTGAGTTAAAGTAAAGATAGCTTAACAGAAAATTACTCAGGTAAAAGTGAAAATCACCCACTAAAATATTACTTGAGTAAAAGTCTTCAAGTTTTTGGTTTTAAATATACTTAAGCATCAAAACTAAAAGTATAAATAATTTCTAAATGTTTATATTACGCAAACCAGACGACAAAATGCTGTTTTTTTATTTACGGATAGCCAGGGGCACACTCCAACATTCAGACATAATTAACAAAGGAAGAATGTGTGTTTAGTCCCAATAATATCGCCTTTCTCCTGAAGTGTACACTCGTTCACTACTTCCCACAAATCCAAAGCATTAGATTGGTCAAGGCATGGGCTTGGGGGACTTTAACCTCTCTGGCGCATGTGGGACGAACTCGTCCCACCTACGTAACAGCCACTGAAATCCAGTGGCGCGATTTTTGAATCGTTAGAAATACTATTACTTCAATTTCTCAAACATATGACTGTTTTACAGCTATTTAAAGACAAGAATCTCGTTAATCTAACCCCACTGTCCGATTTCAAAAAGGCTTTACAACGAAAGCAAAACATTAGATTATGTCAGCAGAGTGCCCAGCCAGAAAAAATCAGACACCCATTTTTCAAGCTAGCATATCATGTCACATAAACCCAAACCACAGCTAAATGCAGCACTAACCTTTTATGATCTTCATCAGATGACACACCTAGGACATTGTGTTATACAATACATGCATGTCTGTTCAATCAAGTTCATATTTATATCAAAAAACAGCTTTTTACATTAGCATGTGACGTTCAGAAAAAGCATAACCCCCGCAAACTTCCGGGGAATTTACTAACAGTTTGCTAAATTACTCACGATAAACGTTCACAAAAAGCATAACAATTATTTTAAGAATTATAGATACATTACTCCTCTATGCACTCGATATGTCCGATTTTAAAATAGCTTTTCGGATGAAGCACATTTTGCAATAATCTAAGTACATAGCCCGGCATCACAGGGCTAGCTATTTAGATACCCACCCAGGTCAGCCTCCACCAAAATCACATTTCCTATAAGAAAAATGTTCTTACCTTGCTTGTTCTTCGTCAGAATACACTGCCAGGACTTCTACTTCAATAACAAATGTTGGTTTGGTCCCAAATAATCCATCGTTATATCCAAACAGCGACGTTTTGTTCGTGAGTTCTAGACACTATCAGAATGCTTCATCATGGTGTCGCGCATGGCGCATTGGCTTGACAAAAATGTCTAAATATTCCATTACCGTACTTCGAAGCATGTCAACCGCTGTTTAAAACCAATTTTTATGCCATTTATCTCGTAGATAAGTGATAATATTCCGACCGGGAATATGCATTGAGCCTAAACAGCCGAATAAAATTTCTCCTCGGGAGCGAATCGTGCATGCGCCTCATTCAAAGGTCCTCTGAGCAGCCACTTACAAAAGGTGATAATGTGTTTCAGCCTGAGGCTCCCTCGTAAACCTTCAGGTTTTTCGCGGGTTCTGAGAGCCTATTGGAGCCCTGGGAATTGTCACGTTACAGCTAAGATCCTTACTTTTCAATAAAAAGATGCAAGACGCACGACTCCTTGTCAGACAGGGTACTTCCTGCTTGAAACCTTGTCAGGTTTTTGCCTGCCATAGGAGTTCTGTTATACTCACAGACACCATTCAAACAGTTTTAGAAAATTCAGAGTGTTTTCTATCCAAACCTGAACAATAATATGCATATTATAGCTTCTGAGTTGGTGTAGGAGGCAGTTAAAAAAGGGCACATATTTTTTCCAAAATTCTCAATACTGCCCCCTATCCCAAACAGGTTAAACCACATTTATCAAGGCACAAGGTGAGACCCAAATGCAGACACAGGAGGCAGATGGTTGAAGTCTTACTGTCACGTCCTGACCAGTATAAGGGTTATTTGTTATTGTAGTTTGGTCAGGACGTGGCAGAGGGTACTTTGATTATGTGTTTCGGGGTGGTGGTGTATGTAGTAGGGTGTTTGATTTATTATTTGCGGGTTTTTGGGGTTATGTTCTAGGTTTGTATTTCTATGTGGTCTCTAGTCTTTTGTATTTCTATGTCTAGTTTATTGGGGTTGGACTCTCAATTGGAGGCAGGTGTTTTCTAGTTGCCTCTGATTGAGAGTCCTATATATGGGTATGTGTTTGGTTAAGTGTTTGTGGGAGATTGTTTCTTGTTTTGCCTGTATGAGCCTGACAAGACTGTTTTGTTGTTCGTGAGTTCTTCGTTTTGTTATTTTGGTGTTCGCTTTATTTAAAAATAAATACAAGATGAGCATCCACATTCTTGCCGCGTTTTGGTCCTCTATCCCCGACGACAACCGTTACACTTACAATGTTTATTAATCCAAAGGGGTAGGCAAGAGAATGGTCGTGGACTGGCAAAAAGGTCAAAACCTGATCAGAGTCGAGGAGGTACAGAGTGGCAAACAGGCTCGTGGTGAAGACAGGCAGAATGGTCAGGCAGGCAGGAACAGGGTCCAGAAACAGGCAAGGGTCAAAACCGGGAGGACTAGAAAAAGGAGAATGCAAAAAGCAGGAGAACGGGAAAAACGCTGGTTGACTTGGAAACATACAAGACGAACTGCCACAGAGAGACAGGAAACACAGGGATAAATACACTGGGGAAAATAAGCGACAGCTGGAGGGGGTGGAGACAATCACAGGAACAGGTGAAACAGATCAGGGCGTGGCAATACATCTTATAACAGTCATTTTCTTTTTCAAATAGGGAAGCAAAGCGATTAAAGGGAAAACTTTGGGAGGAAAGACAGACACTGTCTTACCATAGTATACTATAATATACCCCTACCATACTGTCTTACCATAGTATACTATACTATACCCCTACCATACTGGCTTACCATAGTATACCATACTATACCCCTACCATACTGTCTTACCATAGTATACTATAATATACCCCTACCATACTGTCTTACCATAGTATACTATAATATACCCCTACCATACTGTCTTACCATAGTATACTATACTATACCCCTACCATACTGGCTTACCATAGTATACCATACTATACCCCTACCATACTGTCTTACCATACTATATCCCTACCATACTGTCTTACCATACTATATCCCTACCATACTGTCTTACCATACTATACCCATACCATACTGTCTTACCATACTATACCCCTAACATACTGTCATACCTTGACTTACTATACCCCTACCATACATTCATACCCTACCATACTATACCCCTGCAACACTGTCTTACCATACTATACCTTACAATACCACTACCTTACTGTCTTTTCATACCATACCGTAATATACCCCTACCATAATGTCTTACCATACTATACCTTACAATACCACTACCGTACTGTCTTTTCATACCATACCGTAATATACCCTACCATAATGTCTTACCATATTATACCTTACTATACCAATACCATACAGTCTTACAATACAATGCCTTATTATACCACTAACATACTGTTATACCATACTATACCTTACTATATTATTATATTATTACTATATTATTAGGTATTATATACCTTACTATACCATACTATACCTTACTATATCCTAGCTTTTTTTTCCTTACTATATCCTAGCTTTTTCAAACAGAAATTTGCTTCGTGCAACTCCAACTCTAAAAAGTTCTGGGACATTGTAAAGTCCATGGAGAATAAGAACACCTCCTCCCAACTGCCCACTGCACTGAGGATAGGAAACTCTGTCACCACCGATAAGCCCACTATAATTGAGAATTTAAATAAGCATTTTTCTACGGCTGGCCATGCTTTCCACCTAACTACCCCTACTGCATTCAACAGCACTGCACCCCCACAGCTACTCGCCCAAGCCTCCCCCATTTCTCCTTCTCCCAAATCCATTCAGCTGATGTTCTGAAAGAGCTGCAAAATCTGGACCCCTACAAATCAGCTGGGCTTGACAATGTGGACCCTTTCTTTCTAAAATTATCTGCCGAAATTATTGCAACCCCTATTACTAGCCTGTTCAACCTCTCTTTCGTGTCGTCTGAGATTCCCATAGATTGGAAAGCAGCTGCTGTCATCCCCCTCTTCAAAGGAGGTGACACTCTTGACCCAAATTGCTACAGACCTATATCCATCCTACCCTGCCTTTCTAAGGTCTTCGAAAGCCAAGTCAACAAACAGATTACCGACTATTTCGAATCCCACCGCACCCTCTCCGCTATGCAATCTGGTTTCAGAGCTGGTCATGGGTGCACCTCAGCCACGCTCAAGGTCCTAAACGACATCGTAACCGCCATCGATAAGAAACAATACTCTGCCGCCGTATTCATTGACCTGGCCAAAGCTTTTGACTCTGTTAATCACCACATCCTCATCGGCAGACTTAGTAGCCTTGGTTTCTCAAACGATTGCGATTCACCAACTACTTCTCTGACAGAGTTCAGTGTGTCAAATCGGAGGGCCTACTGTCTGGACCTCTGGCAGTCTCTATGGGGGTACCACAGGGTTCAATTCTTGGGCCAACTCTTTTCTCTGTATACATAAATGATGTCGCTCTTGCTGCTGGTGAATCTCTGATCCACCTCTACGCAGAGGACACCATTCTGTATACTTCTGGCCCTTCTTTGGACACTGTGTTAACCTCTACGGGCTAGCATTGAGAATTTTGGAAAAAATATGTGCCCATTTTTAACCTGTTAGGGTATAGGGGGCAGTATTTTCACGGTTGGATAAAAAAAATTACCCGATTTAATCTGGTTACTAATCCTACCCAGTAACTACAATATGCATATACTTATTATATATGGATAGAAAACACCCTAAAGTTTCAAAAACTGTTTGAATGGTGTCTGTGAGTATAACAGAACTCATTTGGCAGGCAAAACCCTGAGACAGATTCTGACAGGAAGTGGATACCTGATGTGTTGAATTGACTTTAAGCCTATACCATTGAAAAACAAAGGGAAGGAGGAATATTTTGGCACTTCCTATTGCTTCCACAAGATGTCCCCAGCCTTTACAAAGTGTTTTGAGTCTTCTACAGTGAGATCTGACTGAAGAAGAGCGTTGGAACGGCGATGGCCCATTAGACACCTGGCGTGCGAGTTGATGGTGGGTAATCTCATTCCGAAACGTTTTAAAAGAGAACCCAATGGTCCGCCTTGAATTTTATTCATGTTCTGGTTAAAAAAGGCCCTAATGATTTATGCGATACAACGTTTGACATGTTTGAACGAACGAAAATATATTTTTTCCGTTCTTGAAGTGAAGTGAAGTCCGGCTGGCTTAGATCATGTGCTACAACACGGAGGTTTTTGGACATAAATGATGAGCTTTTTTGAACAAAACGACATTCGTTATGGACCTGGGATTCTTTGGAAGTGACATCTGATGAAGAGAATCAAAGGTAATGGATTATTTACATAGTATTTTCGATTTTAGATCTCTCCAACATGGCGGTTAGTCTGTATCGCAATGCGTATTTTTCTGGCGCAGTGCTCAGATTATTGCAAAAGTGTGATTTCCCAGTAAGGTTAATTTTAAATCTGGCAAGTCCATTGCGTTCAAGAGATGTAAATCTATAATTCTTTGAATGACAATATAATATTTTACCAATGTTTTCTAATATTAATTCATTATTTTGTTGTCATGACTTGACTGCCGGTATTGGAGGGAAACGATTTCCTGAACATCAACGCCATAGTAAAACGCTGTTTTTAGATATAAATATGAACTTGATAGAACTAAAAATGCATGCATTGTCTAACATAATGTCCTAGGAGTGTCATCTGATGGAGATTGTAAAAGGTTAGTGCATAATTTTAGCTGATTTTATGGTTTTGGTGACGCCTGTCTTTGAATCGACAATACACTACACACAGCTATTGTCAATGTACTCTCCTAACATAACCTAACTTTATGCTTTCCCCGTAAAACCTTTTTGAAATCGGTAAACGTGGTTTACCACATTTTTTTATCCAGCCGTGAAAATACTGCCCCCTATACCCTAACAGGTTAACAACCCTCCAGACGAGCTTCAATGCCATTCAACTCTCCTTCCGTGGTCTCCAACTGCTCCTAAACACAAGTAAAACTAAATGCATGCTCTTCAACCGATCGCTGCCTGCACCTGCCCGCCCATCCAGCATAGCTTCTCTGGACGGTTCTAACTTGGAATTTGTGGACAACTACAAATACCTAGGTGTCTGGTTAGACTGTAAACTCTCCTTCTAGACTCACATCAATCATCTCCAATCCAAAGTGAAATCTAGAATTGGCTTCCTATTTCGCAACAAAGCATCCTTCACTCATGCTGCCAAACATACCCTCGTAAAACTGACCATCCTACCAATCCTCGACTTCGGCGATGTCATTTACAAAATAGCCTCCAATACCCTACTCAACAAGCTGGATGCAGTCTATCACAGTGCCATCCGTTTTGTCACCAAAGCCCCATATACAACCCACCACTGCGACCTGTATGCTCTCGTTGGCTGGCCTTCACTTCATAATCGTCTCCAAACACATTGGCTCCAGGTCATCTACAAGACCCTGCTAGGTAAAGTCCCCCCTTATCTCCGCTCACTGGTCACCATAGCAGCACCCACCTGTAGCACGCGCTCCAGCAGGTATATCTCTCTGGTCACCCCTAAAGCCAACTCCTCCTTTGGTCGTCTCTCCTTCCAGTTCTCAGCTGCCAATGACTGGAACGAACTACAAAAATCTCTAAAACTGGAAACACTTATCTCCCTCACTAGCTTTAAGCACCAGCTGTCAGAGCAGCTCACAGATCTCTGCACCTGTACATAGCCCATCTTTAATTTAGCCCAAACTACTACCTCTTCCCCTACTGTATTTATTTATTTTATTTATTTTGCTCCTTTGCACCATATTATTTATATTTTAACTTTTAACTTTCTTCAAACTACAAATCTACCATTCCAGTGTTTTTCTTGCCATACTTTATTTACTTTGCCACCATGGCATTTTTTTGCCTTTACCTCCCTTATCTCACATCATTTGCTCACATTGTATATAGTCTTATTTTTTTCTACTGCATCATTGATTGTATGTTGTTTTACTCCATGTGTAACTCTGTGTTTTTGTATGTTGTCGAACTGCTTTGCTTTATCTTGGCCAGGTCGCAATTGTAAATGAGAACTTGTTCTCAACTTGCCTACCTGGTTAAATAAAGGTGAAATAAAATAAATAAAAAAATATCCATACCATACCGGCTTAACCGACTATATCTTAAAACCTCTTGAGACTCTCATCCCGTTAGCGGGATCATTTTCCAGCGAAAAACTCCTAGCGACATTAGCATAACGAAATTCAATATTTATTTTTTTTCAAATATAGGACTGTCTCATATCGTTTTATAGATACACCTCTCTTGAATCGACCCTCGTTGTCCGATTTCAAAAAGGTTTTACAGGAAAAGCACAATATTAGATTATGTTAGAGGAGTACATGGTAAAAGTAGCATCATATGAATTTTCCGACCAGGCACATGCATCACATATAACCAAAAAAGAGCTAAATGCAGCACTAACCTTTTACAAACTTCATCAGATGACACACCTAGGACATCATGTTACACACAGCATGCAATCTTTTGTTCAATAAAGGTCATATTTCTATATAAAAACAGCATTTTACATCGGCACCTGACGTTGACTAACTATTTTTTCATAAAATGCGTCCCGGGAAACAGTGCTACAATTTTATAAATTACTATTCGAAAACGATTTTTTTTTTTATATTGTCAATCTAAGATTTATAGATGAATATCTCTTGAAAACACCCGTCATAACAGATTTTAAATTAACTTTACAGGGTAATCACACTTTGAGATAAAAGGGGATGCGATACTCAGAAAATGAGCTAGAAAGCCTAGCTCGTCGCCATCTTGGAACAATCGCACATCACATCTGATCTTGTATAATATTGCCAATAATCCCTCACCTTTAGTTGTCTTCATCAGAAAGCACTTCCCGGGATCCCAGGTCCACGACAAATGTATTTTCGGTCGAAAAAGTCCATCCTTTATGTTCCATTAGCTTGCTGTTGTTAGCGCGTCCTAAGGCTGTAACCAAATGTTGATCCGTGCGCGGCACTTGGCTAACAAAAAATGACTATTTTCCCTTCGTTAGGTTTGTTCAAACATGTCAAACGTTGTATAACATTAATCTTCAGGGCCTGTTTCAACAAGAGAGCCAATCAGATTCGAGTGGGACGATTTCATTGTGTTTCAAAACGTTTCCAAAGGTGGGGGCAGACACGGCCGCCGACGTCACAATGCTGATGGCCCTCCTACTGTGACCAATTGCCACATCGTCTCCTGCACTGAGTTTCGACAGCAGAAGCTTCAAAACACTTTGTAAAGACTGGGGACATCTAGTGGATGCACTGGAAAGTGCTCAATTATCATTTTTTCACGTTGTGAATTACAGGGAAGGCTGTGAAGTCGAGTCCACAATTCAAAATCCCACTTCCTGGTTCAATCGGTCTCGGGGTTTTGACTGCCATACGAGTTCTGTTATACTCACAGACACCATTCAAACAGTTTCAGAAACTTTAGGGTGTTTTCTATCCATATAAAATAAGACTATGCATGTCCTAGCTTCTGAGTTTGATTAGTAGGCCGTTGAAAATGGGAACTAATTTTTTCCAAAATGCGCTGTGGCGCCCCCAGTGGTAGGATATACGCAAGAGGTTAAAATACCCCTACCACATTGTCTTACCATACTACACAATATTATACCACAACCATACTGTCTTACTATAACTTACTATGCCCCTAGCATACTGTCTTACCATACTATACCTCACTATACCATTACCACACTGTCTTACCATACTATACCATACTATACCCTACCATACTGTCTTGCCATAGTATACCTTACTTTAGCCCTACCATACTGCCTTACTATACCATACTACCATACTGTCTTACCATACAATGCCTTACTATACCACTACTATACTGTCTTACCATACTATACCTTACTATACCCCTACCATACTGCCTTACCATACTATACCCCTACCATACTGTCTTACTATATATTACTATACCCCTACCATACTGTATGGTCCCGTGTGGCTCAGTTGGTAGAGCATGGGGTTTGCAACGCCAGGGTTGTGGGTTCGATTCCCACGGGGGACCAGTACGGAGAAAAAAAAATGTATGAAATGTATGCATTCACTACTGTAAGTCACTCTGGATTCGAGCGTCTGCTAAATGACTAAAATGTAAATGTCTTACTATACCCTTACTATACATTACTATACCCCTACTATACTGTCTTACCATATTATACCACAACAATATTGTCTTACTATACTTTACTATACCCCTTCTATACTGTCTTACTGCTTTAAAATGAATTGTGCCAATTCTACAGCTCTGGGAAGGGTATGGACCTTCCTGCTTACCTCAATCGTTTGCATACGAATGATTTGCGAAGGACCTATGAAGGCCGTATAAAGGGTTAATAAAGACTTCGTAGAGACTTTAAGTTGTTTTTTGTTTGAAGCTGTACAGAATTACATCAGGTCGTTTCTGAACATCAGGGAAATATATAGGGCAGTATAAACATTTATCTCTCACAGTGTTTTTGTATGAGTGGGGTATGGATGCTTTCTTCTGTATGTTATTTTGTGTGTGTGTGTTTGTGTGTGTGTATTCAGTTTGAATAGGCCTCTCTGGCCTAGATAACAGCCATTGAGCTGCTAGCGGAGAGAGAGAGAGGAGAAGAGTCGCTGCATCGGACGGATAAAAGGCTTAGGAAGGAGGGAGGAGAGGAAATGAGGAGAGCAACAAAGACCCAAATGTTACCCTATTCCCTGTAAAGGGTACTAATTTAGATCAGAGCCCTTCGGGGCCTGGTCAAAAGTAGTTCACCATATAAGGAATAGGGTAACATTTAGAATGCAGATAAAAGGCTAAGGGAGGGGACGAGAGGGCGAGGAGAGGAGAGGGCGAGGGGAGGAGAGGAAAGTGGGGAGGAGAGGAGTGGAGGGGGGAAGAGAGGAGAGAGAGAGAGTGCGAGAGAGACAGACAGACAGACAGACAGACAGACAGACAGACAGACAGACAGACAGACAGACAGACAGACAGACAGACAGACAGACAGACAGACAGACAGACAGACAGACAGACAGACAGACAGACAGACAGACAGACAGACAGACAGACAGACAGACAGACAGACAGACAGACAGAGGGAGTGATACCTAATCAGCTGTACAACTGAATGCCTTCAACTGAAATGTGTCTATTGCATTTAACCCCTCTGAATCAGAGAAAGTCTACTTGCACGTCATTATAACAAGTGAAATAGATAATAAACAAAAGTGAAATAGATAATAAACAAAAGTGAGCTATATGACATTTTGAAATGTGTCTATTCTATTCTATTTCACTTTTGTTTATTATCTATTTTACTTGTTTTGGCAATGTGAACATATGTTTACCATTACAGCAGGTGTGAGCAAAGCATGTTGAGCATCTGATACCTTTTAGTTCGCAGGATGGGGGTTGTGGGGGCGTATTAGTGGGGGTTGGGCCTATTACTCTGCTCACGGTCTGAGTATATGTGCGGCTGTCATGTTGAGGTCTTTACTGCAGGGTCGGGGGGGGGGGGCAGAAGCGGCATAAGACTGATCTGGTTGGGCATATAGAGGGTGTGGCCAGGGTTTGGAGTGGTCTCAGCAGGTTAGGGTGTGGCTGATGATGCTGTGGTCTGGGTGTAGGTCCTCTTGGTGTGGGTTCTCTCTGTGCAGGTCCTTTGGGAGGGGGTCTGGGAGGGGGTCTGGGAGGGGGTCTGGGAGGGGGTCTCGCTGGTCTGGGAGGATATTTGAGAGGGGGTCTCGCTGGTCTGGGAGGGGGTCTGGAAGGTTGTCTCGCTGGTCTGGGAGGGGGTCTCGCTGCTCTGGGAGGGGATTTGGGAGGGGGTCTCGCTGGTCTGGGAGGGGTTTGGGAGGAGGTCTCGCTGGTCTGGGAGGGGGTTTGGGAGGGGGTCTCGCTGGTCTGGGAGGGGGTTTGCAAGGGGGTCTCGCTGGTCTGGGAGTGGTGTCCGTTGCTCTGTTACTCCTGTGTGAGGTGTTGGGGCTACGGTTGAGGGTGACGTCCTTCAGGGTCCTGGCGAAAGTTGGGATTGCTGCCTTGTAGAGGTGGACCTGGTCGTAAAGGCTGTTCATGTCCAAGGTGGAGTGGTGAGCTAGGTAAACATTTGGTTTTGAACACATTCCCGGGAAATGCTTGCATTCACTCGTTGTATTGTGGCAGGGCGAAAATATTTTCGTGGATGCAGGATGGAGACTTGTGCATTGGGGAAAGTAGAAGAAGCTTTTTGAATCACTGCTTTGTCCACCCTTTCCTGCTTGGCTCTCAGGTCGTTTGTGCCTGTGTGTTTTATGATGTGGCTGGGGAACCCTAGTCGGTATTCTGACAGCAGCTCCAGGGCACTCCGATTGTTCGGACACCAGAGTTTAGCCCCTTGGTGTTTCGGTGGATCCTTGTGTTGTGAGCTATGAGAAGAGACAGGTGAAGTAACATGTCTCGCAAAGTTTTACAACTGCCAGGAGGCAGTTACAGCTACATTTCATACTAAACCATCGGCATAACTTTACCACATTCATGACTAGGTGGAAATAGAAGTACAGGCTTTGTCGCTGGCAATACCTTTCGATACGGTAGACCATTCCATTCTTGTGGGCCGGCTAAGGAGTATTGGTGTTTTTTAGGGGGTTTTGGCCTGGTTTGCTAACTACCTCTCTCAAAGAGTGCAGTGTATAAAGTCAGAACATCTGCTGTCTCAGCCACTGCCTGTCACCAAGGGTGTACCCCAAGGCTCAATCCTAAGCCCCACGCTCTTCTCAATATACATCAACAACATAGCTCAAGCAGTAGGAAGCTCTCTCATCCGTTAATATGCAGATGATACAGTCTCATACTCGGGCGGCAGGTAGCCTAGTAGTTAGAGCGTTGGGCCAGTAACTGAAAGGTTGCTGGATTGAATCCCTGAGCTGACAAGATATAAATCTGTCGTTCTGCCCCTGAACATGGGCAAATTCCCACTGTTCCCCCGTAGTCAGTCATTGTAAATAGGAATTTGTTCTTAACTGGCTTGCCAAGTTAAATAAAGGTCAAAAAGTTCGCGGAAAAACATCTTGGTTTGAAAGGTGTATAAGAAATAACACAAGAAAAGGCTTTATAAAGTTGTCTAGGAGCTAGTGTACGAACGTATACTTCGGGAGAAAGGAGATATTATTGGGACGCACACAAGGTCTCCTCCACTCAGCCTGGGTTCACCCAAAGTCTCCTCCACTCAGCCTGTGTTCACCCAAGGTCTCCTCCTCTCAGCCTGGGTTCACCCAGTCTCCTCCTCTCAGCCTGTGTTCACCCAAGGTCTCCTCCTCTCAGCCTGTGTTCACACCGGATTCCTCCTCTCAGCCTGGGTTCACCCAGTCTCCTCTTCTCAGCCTGGGTTCAGGAAATAGCTCCTTTCCCAAAACAGTTCAGTTCCAAACACCTGAATCCTTCCTCCCCTCCCTCCCTCTCTCCCTCCCTCCAACCCATCACCACATGACAGGGTTGATCATCACGGCCTGTTCTTTCCTCTTTTACATGGTTATGAGGTCACACCGGGGGTGTGAAGTAATTAAGTAAAAATTATTTAAAAGTACTTGTTTTTGGGGGTATGTGTACGTTATTTTAATATTTTTATTTTGACGTTTACTTTTACTTCACTACATTCCTAAAGAAAATAATGTACTTTTTACTCCCTACATTTTCTCTGACACCCAAGAGTCCTCGTTACATTTTGAATGCATTTTGAATCAAGAGAACATCCCTGGTCATCCCCACTGTCTCCGATCTGGTGGTGTCACGTCCTGACCGTAGTAAGATGTTATTTTCTATGGTAGAGTAGGTCAGGGTGTGACAGGGGGTGTTTTTCTATGTTTTGTATTTCTATGTTCATGTTCTAGTTTTGTATTTCTATGTTGGTTTTGTTTGGGATGATCTCCAATTAGAGGCAGCTGGTCCTTGTTGTCTCTATTTGGAGATCATACTTAAGTAGGATTTTTTTTCCACCTGGGTTTGTGGGAGATTCATTTTGAGTTGTGTATTTTTCACCTCTGCGTCACTGTTTGTTGTTTTTTGTCTTTCAGTTTATTTATGTATTTGCACAGTTTCACATATTTTCACAGTGTAAATAAAAATGTGGAACGACACACATGCTGCACCTTGGTTCTTCTCCTTGATAACCGTGACAGGAGTAATGAGAGTACTATTTACATTTTGAATCAAGAGAACATCCCTGGTCATCCCCACTGCCTCTGATCTGGAGGACTCACTAAACAGAGAACATCCCTGGTCATCTCTACTGCATCTGATCTGGAGGACTCACTAAACAGAGAACATCCCTGGTCATCTCTACTGCATCTGATCTGGAGGACTCACTAAACAGAGAACATCCCTGGTCATCTCTACTGCATCTGATCTGGTGGACTCACTAAACAGAGAACATCCCTGGTCATCCCCACTGCCTCTGATCTGGTGGACTCACTAAACAGAGAACATCCCTGGTCATCCCTACTGCCTCTGATCTGGTGGACTCACTAAACAGAGAACATCCCTGGTCATCCCTACTGCCTCTGATCTGGAAGACTCACTAAACAGAGAACATCCCTGGTCATCCCTACTGCCTCTGATCTGGAGGACTCACTAAACACACATTCTTCCTTTTAAATTATGTCTGAATGTTGGAGTGTGCCCCTGGCTCTCCGTAAATAAATAAATAAAAATATTGTGTCGTCTGGTTTGAGTAATATAAATGTAGTGTGGTTCGTTCTGCGTTGTGTACTTTTAATCAGGACACTGCCACAACTGGAATTATGATGGTTGAATCATGTTTATTGGTCCTGCACACGAAGAGACAACACACAATAGGTTAGCCCTCGGTGCAGTCACAGCTCTCGGGCACCTTGCTAGCTGAAGGTCCGGCAAAAGAGCGGGAACTGCATACATACATTCAGTGCCCAACAGCACACTATACAATACAGTTAAAATTATATACAACATATTCGGAACAAAATAAAAGACATACCTGCACACGAAGAGACAACACACAATAGGTTAGCCCTCTTTGCAGTCACAGCTCTCGGGCACCTGCGTGACCACATAGCAACTCACTCAAACACGGTCCCAAATACTCCCAAGTTACAATAGGTACCCTAATTAGCGAGCTTGGTGAAAGTTAACGTAAATCTTTATAATTGTTCACATTGTAACAAACCCTATAATTGCGTAACAGCACTTTATGTAACTTTACCACAGTTTTATATTGCCAAATTACAGCGCCAAGGACAACATACCTTGCTAGCTGAAGGTCCGGCAAAAGAGAACGATAAAAGGGTCCGTAAGTATGGATAACCCGCGATGGACCAAACCAAAATATACAAACTTTTACAATTAGGTGTATTTACAATATAGATATCAAAAAATGTTTGTACACCGAAAAATAACATTAACTATGCTGCTGTAATTAAATAAAGAAAACACATTGAATTATTATTATTGTTATTAACTTATTAACATCCCCTCTTGCCCTGGCCTACTTGAACTGTCCTTGCGTGCAACTTGGTGCATAATCTAGGGGAACAACATCACTCTACTACATTCACCCCCACTGTTTTACACTAGATTATAGGCACAAAACAAAACACATTACCTCGAAGGTAACAAAGCAAAGAAAGAAAGAAGAAAAAAAAATTCACACCCACAGAGCGATGGAGTAACCCAGTGTAGTCCCTTAAGTCTAGACCCACAAATGGTCGATCAGCTGGAAAGCTATCCCGCGAAGGATTAGGAAAAATAAGAGGTAGCTAATCCCTTATTCAACCGTATACAAAAAAATGCCAAATACATTTTATGCTGATGAACTACACACAAAGTTACATGAATTGTCAAAAATATTAGACCAACCCACCAATCACTCTAAGACCCAGTTAGATTACCATATACACACAAAAAATATGAAAAGGTAGGCAATATCCTACCGTCACTGAGAAACCAAGAACGGTTTCATTTCCTGTGTAGACATAGTTTGGATTAACCTATCCACTGGCTTAATAAATCTACCTAGTCTAGTCCGAACACCCTCACCCAAAAACCTAGCAGGAATGTCACGGACAGCCCTAACCGTGCTCAGAGGCCTAACCTCAGGTTTGGGAATACTACAACTCGGCCTATCCGGAGCCAGCACACTTTCAGTTACAGACTCAACACTAGTAGTGTCAGACGACTGATCAGAATCCTGGTAGATTGCCACAGACCACACTGACAAAGCATCTTCAACCAAGTTAACAACATCTGTCACAGCACCATCCCCACTGAATGGAGTTTCGCCATCAGAACTCTTGTATGCTTTGGGGATCTCTCTCTGGTCCACTTCTACTGAGCACACCTCACTCAAGGGGACGTCATATGGCCTTTCCACTTCACTTCCATCAACTGGGACTACACCATCTTCTTGGAATATCCTCCCAGAAGACTCAGGAAGGCTTGCTACCCAGTGGACAGTCCTTGCGTCACTCCCATCCATTTTGCTGGACGCTGCAGACATCTCAGAGAACACGTCACCACTCGATAGATATCCGTGACTCTCAGGTTCCTCCCATGAAGGCAAAGGCAGAAAGTTGACTGGCATAATCAGGTTCCTATGCACCGTCTTGATGCGTCCAGTGGTAGGGTGCTGTATACGATATGTGTTCAGTGAGCTGTTCTTCGCAACAACTATGTACACCGCACTGTCCCAGCGATCAGCCAGTTTCTTCTTGCCCCTCTCTCCCTTGTTAGCAAGTAGAACTCTGTCTCCCTTCTCTACCGAATGACCCTTCGACCGTCTGTTGTAGACCTCGGCTTGTCTCTTTTGTTGCTTACTTGCATGCTGCTGAGCCAATGTCATGGCTTCTCTCAGATCCTCACCCAAAGACTGGACATACTTATCCACATCGACCGTGTCCCCATCCAACAGCACACTTTCAAACATAACATCTACTGGCAACCTAGGGGTGCGTCCAAACATCAAGAAGAAGGGCGGAAACCCAGTAGTCTCGTGAACAGTGCAGTTATAGGAGAATGTCAATGTGTTCAACATCTGAGGCCATTTAGCCTTGGACCTAGCTGGCAGAGCTCTAATCATCCCCCCCAGCGTGCGATTTAGACGTTCTGCTTGACCGTTCCCCATGGGATGATAAGGTGTGGTGTGGGACTTTCCAACACCAGATAACTGAAGTAATTCTGCAATAAGTGAACTTTCAAAGTTAGCACCCCTGTCAGAATGGATACAATCAGCGAACCCATAAACGCAGAAGAAATTATTCCAGAGAACACGAGCCACAGTCTTAGCAGACTGGTTTGGACACGGATACGCACATGCCAGCTTAGTAAAGTGATCAGTCACTACTAACACATCAATAGACTTGTTGTTTGAATCTTCTGCAGTCCAGAAATCAATACACACCAGTTCCAAAGGTGCCATTGTCACAATGGAAACAAGTGGAGCTCTTGCTTCAGGCTCAGGTGCTTTACTCAACACGCATCTCTTACAGTGGGCCACGTATTCCTTGACATCCTTTTCCATAGAGTTCCAGTAAAACCGCTGTCTCGTAAGCCACAATGTGCGCTGCTGACCCTGATGACCAGCATCATCATGAACTCCCTTCAACACAAGGCCTCTCAAAGACACAGGTACAACATACTGGAATATTTTCTTCTTACTCACTGGGTGTTTTGAGACACGATACAGAATCCCTAACCGTGTGGTGAGTTTTCCCCACTGTCTTACAGTATAAACTGTTTCATTAGCTTCAAGGACTCGCTCTCTCCTAGATGGGCGCCGGCCTCTATCTACAAAGAACATGACTCTGCTGATGACAGGATCCAGTGACTGGTTATCATACAGCTCCTTGTGTGTAAAGACAGGTAAAGGGCTCTGACCCATGGACATCAACTTCTCAAGGTGCTGTGCATGTGAGATGGCCCTCACCATGGCACCATCATCCCATCGGCGGTGAGCATGGAGGACAGCAGACACCTCTTCACAGGAAACCAACCCACTGACATCATCTCCAGCTCTACTTAATTCACTCCCAGGAGCCATAGACGTTCCATAACCAGCCTCGGGCTGTTCACAGGAGAGGTGGAACATGTCTTGAACATCATCCACTCGAAGACCTCTGGCTTCCTCCAGCAGGACATCATATGGAATTCTTGTCAGTCGGTGCAGAACTGTGGAGCGGACAAATGGCTCTCTGCTCAAGGCATCAGCAACGACATTCTTGGGACCTGGTATGTACTGGATATCAAAGTCAAAGGGTGCCAGCTTTGCAACCCATCTCTGCTCGCATGCATCAAGTCTCGGCTTTGTAAGAATATATTTGAGTGGATTGTTGTCGGTCCACACAGTAAACTTATGCCCTCGCAGCCAATGGCTGAATTTATCATGAATGGCCCATTTCATGGCTAGAAATTCCAGCCGGTGAGCAGGATACTTGGATTGTGCATGATTAAGAGATTTACTGGCAAAAGCTATTGGCCTGGCTATTGCCGTCCCATCTTGCACTTGGGATAGTACAGCTCCCAAACCACTAGTAGATGCATCTACAGAAAGTAAAAATGGCTGAGAAAAATCTGGATGAGCCAGCAGTGCCTGGTCAACTAGTGCTGATTTCAAAGCTTCAAAAGCGAGTTGACATTCAGCAGTCCAGTCTGCAGCAGTGAGCCTGCGAGAGGGACCAGGCCTCCTCCCACCCTTGCCTCTCCTAGGCTTCTTCTGACCTGTAGTTAGCTGAAACAATGGCCTAGCAACCATGGAACAATTCTCAATGTAGTGCTGATAGTATACTACCATACCAAGAAAAGAACGGATTTTGCTAGGAGACGGAGTGACACCATCAGCCTCCATCATCTCGCTCTCAGTCACGTTCAAAATAGTTTGAACTTTAGCAGGGTCAGTGGCTACACCCTCCTGAGAAATGATGTGACCCAAAAACTTAACAGACCTCCTCAAAAACTTGCACTTAGACGGAGACAGTTTAAGATTGTGCTCCTGCAACCGCTGAAAAACCATCTCAAGTCTCTGCAGACTCTCTTCCTCAGTCTTAGCAAAAACCATCAGATCATCCAAATAACAAAGGAGACTTAGAAAGTTTTGGTCACCAAAAATGGTCAGCATCATTCTCATAAATGTAGCCGGGCTGTTGCAGAGGCCCTGAGGCAACCGATTGTACTCGTGCAGGCCTAAAGGAGAGGAAAAGGCCGTGTATTTCTTATCCTCTTCATGCAGTGGCACGTTATAATACCCTGACGTCAAGTCCATTGTGCTGAAGAAGGCATTACCTCCCAGCGCGGCCAGTACATCAGCCTGATGAGGCAGGGGATGAGCGTCCTTTACAGTGCGGGCATTTAACCACCTAAAGTCAGTACATAGGCGCAAGTCCCCATTCTTTTTCCATACCAGCACCAATGGTGAGGCATACTCACTGCTTGATTTTCTGACGATTTCCTTTTCCTCCATATCATCCAGTGTTTCCCTGAGTTTTTGGTAATGAGCTGGAGAAAGCCTACGATAAGGTAATCAAAATGGGCGGTCATCAGTCAGCCGTATGCGATGGCAGAACCCCTTTGCCTCACCACAATCTAGGCTATGTCTAGAGAACACTGTGTCATACTTCCCAATTAAATTGACAAGTTTATCCTTCCAGAACTGTGAAACTGGACACTCCTCAACAGACAGGCCTTGAAGTCCAAGATTGCTCAGTGTACTGTTGCCATGAACTACACTGCCACCAACTGAACTCTTAGCTGTCAGACTGCCGTGTGAGCTGTCACATTGAACTTTAGCCACGTTCTGGTAAGCTGCTTGCGGCTTGACATCATCAAAATCCTCTAATGCAATGCAAGGATACACATCCGCCACTTTAGCATTTCGTCTCAGGGTAACTGGTGATGTTGTTGGATTCACTATCTTCACAGGTAGCCATCCATCCCCCCATAGAGGCGTAACTACTCTCCCCACTAGTATGTGTCGATTCACACAACGAGACGTACTGGGCTCGACAACAACAGTACTGCCCACAGAGAGTTTTGTCTTTGGGGGTAGGCGGCCCCACACTAGATGCTCACTCATGGGTTGGAGTGTTACTGCTCTCTTCAACTTAATGGTGCCTACTTTATCTGGGATAGAGTCTCCTCTCCATCTCTCCAGATTTGACAGGAGACGCAGGAAGTGGCTGTCATCGCACTGGCTAGAGGAACCTGGTGTACCCACCACCCGCCAGTAGCTGTCATTTGATTTGAACTGTCTAATCAAAGACTTCAACACATTAGTGCCCACAATGAGTTCATCAACCTGCCCATCTACAATAAGCACTGGGACTACATAGCTGAAACCATAAAGCTGAATTTTTAAATCACACATGCCCACTGGGCTAGTTTGCTTCCCACCACAACCCACCAGGATAATATCTGAAGGAGCTAGAAAGTTCCCCTCTACCACTCCTGCCTCCCTCAACCGAGGTACAATATCTGCGGTCAGAGTAGTAGCCATGGACCCACTATCTAACATCCTCTTCAGCTCAACTTTATCCTGTACTAGCACGGAGGTGTAAAACAAACTGTCATTCTGCGTAATTCTCATTGTGTTCTGAAAAATGACTGTGTTGTTCTTGGGTACTGACTCACAAAAGTAAGAATAAACAGATTGGATATCATCATCATTGGAGGAAAAATAAGACTGCCCCACATTGCCCTCCTCAGAATGGAGGCATTCTAGTTTTCCTGAGACCTGCCAGTCTGTCCACATCCAGGGCTCTGTCGCTGCCCAGCCTCACTACAGTCAAAGCTAATGTGGCCCGGAGAGAAGCACTTGAAGCACAGCTGGTGCATCTGACAGTGAGCTTTGGTCCAGTGATTAGTGCTTCCACAGACGGCGCACTCACGCTGACGTTTGTGGAACTGTTTACGGGGCCCTCTGTTCACAGACTGAGTATTGCCGACCAGAGCCTTCTCTAACAAAGTCAAAACCTTCTCTAATGTCTCACCCTCAGATATAGATGGTGCCTGGTCTGGTTCACGGCCACATTGAGAAAATGATGACACCTTAGGTCTGTTCACAGGACCCACTCCCTCCTGGGGGGAGTCAAAGACGGCAGCCACCTGCTGTGAAAGTTGTGTTCTACATGCTTTACGTTCCCTTAACAGTTCATCCAACTGATCCTGTACCTCACTGGCTGTCCAGTCACGAATGGGTTTGCTCTTGAACACTTGGGCCAACTCTCTATCAGGACAGTTGCGTACAAACATGACTGCCAACTCTGAGCACTCATTGGGTAGGGTCCTGCCCTCACTCACAAGGTACTGTTTGGCTGCCTCTGCAGCTTTGTTAAGCCTAATCCAGAAATCTATTGGACCCTCATTAGCATATGGTTTGATTGAATAGAAATCAGCTAATGGCATACCTGAGCAGACAGTATCCCCAAAGTGTTGCTTGAGAACACTGAACACCGCCTTAACATCTGTAACAGGGTTGTTACGCATCCAGACTTTGGTCACATCCCGTGCCCTCCCCATGAGCCTAGACATCACCTCCCCAACATTCTCAGACCCAGTGTAACCCCTCTTCTCTAAGTAGACTCCCATTAACTCCTCCCACTCCAGGACAGAGTACTTATCTGAGCCATCACCCCTAAAGAAAGGTGGAGGACTAACATCGGACTTCACAACCAGATTCAGCTTGGACGCATCAATAAAGGTTGACCCACCCTGCTCAGGCAGGGGAACCTGCTGGGGTTGGTGAGGGGGACAGGCAGGAGAAAGACTTGAAACCCCAGACTGCAGTAAACTTGCTCTGATAGATTCACCTATCTCTGAACCAATCTGCTTAATAATGTCACTAAGCTGACTCGGAGGCGTCCCATTATCACTGAGGATTGTGGATGATGGTACATCAAAAGACAGAGGTGGGATACCCTGGTCAGGTGGAACAAACAGCCTACCCCTCCCAGCGCTTGAAAACTCAGGACTAGCAAACGCTCTACTCCCAGGAGCTGACTGTACACTTGGCGTAAATGCAAGGACACCCCTCCCTCTACCCACACTAAAATCCCCAGCATAACTCAATCTATGGACTTGAGAATCTACCATGGCTCAACAGAGCACTAAAATACAATGTAATTTACTGCATTCAAATACAAAAAAAATTTGCAATAAACAAATTCATCAAAAACATACAAATAATCACAAATACCTGTATCTAATGAATATGCTACACTCACATTCACTGTTTACAGTATATATTAGCTTACAGCAAACCATCAACAAATGCGCATGCGCAGGTCGTGCGCCTCAGCCACATGCACAGCTCCCGGGGGTCGGCTCGAGCTGACCAGTCGGCAGGTCACGGCACCAGTTTGTAGCGTGGTTCATTCTGCGTTGTGTACTTTTAATCAGGACACTGCCACAACTGGAATTATGATGGTTGAATCATGTTTATTGGTCCTGCACACGAAGAGACAACACACAATAGGTTAGCCCTCGGTGCAGTCACAGCTCTCGGGCACCTTGCTAGCTGAAGGTCCGGCAAAAGAGCGGGAACTGCATACATACATTCAGTGCCCAACAGCACACTATACAATACAGTTAAAATTATATACAACATATTTGGAACAAAATAAAAGACATACCTGCACACGAAGAGACAACACACAATAGGTTAGCCCTCGGTGCAGTCACAGCTCTCGGGCACCTGCGTGACCACATAGCAACTCACTCAAACACGGTCCCAAATACTCCCGAGTTACAATAGGTACCCTAATTAGCGAGCTTGGTGAAAGTTAACATAAATCTTTATAATTGTTCACATTGTAACAAACCCTATAATTGCGTAACAGCACTTTATGTAACTTTACCACAGTTTTATATTGCCAAATTACGGCGCCAAGGACAACATACCTTGCTAGCTGAAGGTCCGGCAAAAGAGAACGATAAAAGGGTCCGTAAGTACGGATAACCCGCGATGGACCAAACCAAAATATACAAACTTTTACAATTAGGTGTATTTACAATATAGATATCAAAAAATGTTTGTACACCGAAAAATAACATTAACTATGCTGCTGTAATTAAATAAAGAAAACACATTGAATTATTATTATTGTTATTAACTTATTAACATCCCCTCTTGCCCTGGCCTACTTGAACTGTCCTTGCGTGCAACTTGGTGCATAATCTAGGGGAACAACATCACTCTACTACATAAAGACTTTGAAATAATTTATACTTTTAGTTTTGAACCTTTAAAGCCAAAACCTTCAAGACTTTTACTCAAGTACTATTTTAGTGGGTGATTTTCACTTTTACCTGACTAATTTTCTGTTAAGCTATCTTTACTTTAACTCAAGTATGACAAATGGGTACTTTTCCCACCACTGGGTTAAACACTGAGAGGTGCTCTGTCTGTTTCCATGGTAGCCCCTTTCCAGCCTGAGCTCTGACTGACAGGACTGTCACAATCATTATCTCTCTCTGACACATTCTCTCACTCCCTCTAATTTTCTCTCTCTCTCTAATTTTCTCTCTCTCTTCCAATCACAATCGGCAGCATTCAGTCACTCCCTTTCTCGCTCTGTCCCCTTTTTTGTCCCTCTCTCTCTCTCTTCTCTCTCTCTTTCTTGTTCTGTCCCCTGTCGGTCCTCTCTCTGCCCCTCTAGCATTGACAAGTCTCTTCCTCCATTAGCTTCTTTGATTGGCCTGACAGGTCTGCATCATCACAGAAACCATGATGATTGGAGCAGAAAATAAATCAAAGCAAACTGGGTTTTTAATACACACTTTCAACAACAGATGGCAGTGTTGATACAAAGTTGACCTCTGACAGCAAATAATGTATCTGTGAATACAGAGTTGTTGAAAGTAACTGATAACTTGTAAATGTTTCTCTCTTTACAGATCAGAGGGTTTCTAGCTTGGTATGACAACATTTTTCCTGCCAGTCTGGTGTTTGATAATTGCACCACCTGCCCACAAATAATAAATTCACACACTGTTTTTAGCCCTGCAGTGCTGAAGGGTTCAGATCCTATAAATCACACAAACCTGTGTGTGTTGTGTGTGTGTGTCATTGGTTAGGAGCCAACACAAACGGCAATCTCTTTCCCATCAGGCTTTGTGGCCTCCAGTGTTGAGCACTCTGATTGGCTGCAAAGGGGCACGGTAATCCTGAGGGTGAAAACAGAGAACCCGCATCTCTCTCTCTCTCTCTCTCGTCCCTCTCTCTCTCTCGTCCCTCTCTCTCTCTCGTCCCTCTCTCTCTCTCGTCCTCTCTCTCTCGTCCTCTCTCTCTCTCTCTCTCTTTCTCTCCTCAGCTCTCAAATTGCTTTATTGGCATGACGTACAGAGCATTTGGAAAGTATTCAGACCCCTTGACATTTTCCTCATTTTGTTACATTACAGCCTTATTCTAAAATTGATAAAAAAAATGTTTTCCTCATCGATCTACACACAATAACAAAGCACAAACAGGTTTTTAGAAATTCTAGCAAATGTATTAAAAAAACCATAGAACAGAAATACCTTATTTACATAAGTATTCAGACCGTTTGCTATGAGACTGGAAATTGAGCTCAGATACAGTCAGGTGCATCCTGTTTCCATTGATCATCCTTGAGATGTTACTACAACTTGATTGGAGTTCACCTGCGGTAGATTCAATTGATTGGACATGATTTGGAAAGGCACACATCTGTCTATATAAGGTCCCACAGTTGACAGTGCATGTTATATCAAAAAACAAGCCATGAGGTCAAAATAATTGTCCGTAGAACTCAGAGACAGGATTGTGTTGAGGCACAGATTCCAAGAACACAGTTGCCTCCATCATTCTTAAATGGAAGAAGTTTGGAACAACCAAGACTCTTCTTATAGCTTGCCGCCCGGCCAAACTGATCAATTGGGGGAGAAGAGGCTTGGTTAGGGGGGTGACCAAGAACCTTGGTCTGATGAAACCAAGATTGAACTCTTTTACATTGGCGCGTGATATTCAGAAAATGTATTCCCACCTGGGTTTGTGAAACTTCAGAGTGTTTTCTATCCAAATCTACCAATTATAGCTTCTGGGCCTGAGTAACAGGCAGTTTACTTTGGTTATGCTTTTCATCCGTACGTGAAAATACTGCCCCCTAGCCCGAAGAAGTTTTAAAGTGGCCAATGATTTGAGTCTGTATATAGGCAGCAGCCTCACTGTGTTAGTGATGGCTGTTTAACAGTCTGATGGCCTTGAGATAGAAGCTGTTTTTCAGTCTCTCAGTCTCAGCTTTGATGCACCTGTACTGACCTCGCTTTCTGGATGGTAGTGGGGTGAACAGGCAGTGGCTCGGGTGGTTGTTGTCCTTGATGATCTTTTTGGCCTTCCTGTGACATCGGGTGCTGTAGGTGTCCTGGAGGGCAGGTAGTTTGCTCCGGTGATGCGTTGTGCAGACCGCACTACCCTCTGGAGAGCCCTGCGGTTATGGGCGGTGCAATTGTCATACCAGGCGGTGATGCAGCCCGACAGCATGCTCTCAATTGTGCATCTGTAAAAGTTTGTGAGGGTTTTAGGTGACAAGCCAAATTTCTGAAGCCACACCTGCGTTGTCTTGGCTGTGTGCTTACTGTCGTTGTCCTGTTGGAAGGCAAACCTTCGCCCCAGTCTGAGGTTCTGAGCGCTCTGGAGCAGGTTTTCATCAAGGATCTCTCTGTACTTTGCTCCGTTCATCTTTCCCTTGATCCTGATAAGTCTCCCAGTCCCTGCCGCTGAAAAACAACCCAACAGCATGATGCTGCCACCACCATGCTTCGACGTAGGGATGGTGCCAGGTTTCCTCCAGACGTGACGCTTGGCATTCAGGCCAAAGAGTTCAATCTTGTACTCAGAATATTGAAAAATGTGCTTTCTCCGTAAAGCTATTTTAAAATCTGACACAGCGGTTGCATAAAGGAGTAGTCTATCTATAATTCTTAAAATAATTGTTATGTATTTTGTCAACGTTTATGATAAGTATTTTTGTAAATTGATGTGCACATTCACTGGACGTTTTGGTGGGAATACATTTTCTGAATATCACGCGCCAATGTAAAATGCTGTTTTTGGATATAAATATGAACTTTAATGAACAAAACATACATGTATTGTGTAACATAATATCCTAGGAGTGTCATCTGATGAAGATTGTCAAAGGTTAGTGCTTCATTTCGCTGTGTTTTGGGTTTTATTGACACATGTCCTTGCTTGGAAAATGGCTGTGTGATTATTTTTGTCTATGTACTCTCCTAACATAATCTAATGTTTTGCTTTCGCTGTAAAGCCTTTTTGAAATTGGACAATGTGGTTAGATTAACGAGAAGTGTATCTTTAAAATGGTGTAAAATAGTCGTATGTTTGAGAAAGTTGAATTGTGACATTTTGTTGTTTGTGAATCTAGCGTCCCACCTAGCCCATAGAAGTTAATGACCTCAGCAAAGCGGCTCTCCCAGGCCTCACTGTCTCACAATGCTACCCTACTGGACAGACAGACAGACAGACAGACAGACAGACAGACAGACAGACAGACAGACAGACAGACAGACAGACAGACAGACAGACAGACAGACAGACAGACAGAGTAAAACATCACACACTATCTTGTTAATCCTCTCACATGCATCAGGTTCAACATTTTCAGTCTGTTAAACAGCTGAGTAGTGGAATCAGGTTGATCAGCTGAGTAGTGGAATCAGGTGTGAACAGCTGAGTAGTAGAATCAGGTGCGAACAGCTGAGTAGTGGAATCAGGTTGATCAGCTGAGTAGTGGAATCAGGTGTGAACAGTTGAGTAGTGGAATCAGGTAGAACAGCTGAGTAGTGGAAAAAGGTTGAACAGCTGAGTAGTGGAATCAGGTTGAACAGCTGAGTAGTGGAATCAGGTTGAACAGCTGAGTAGTGGAATCAGGTTGAAAAGCTGAGTAGTGGAATCAGGTTGAACAGCTGAGTAGTGGAATCAGGTAGAACAGCTGAGTAGTGGAATCAGGTTGAACAGCTGAATAGTGGAATCAGGTAGAACAGCTGAGTAGTGGAATCAGGTGTGAACAGCTGAGTAGTGGAATCAGGTGTGAACAGCTGTGTAGTGGAATCAGGTTGAAAAGCTGAGTAGTGGAATCAGGTTGAACAGCTGAATAGTGGAATCAGGTGTGAACTGCTGAGTAGTGGAATCAGGTTGATCAGCTGAGTAGTGGAATCAGGTGTGAACAGTTGAGTAGTGGAATCAGGTGTGAACAGCTGAGTAGTGGAATCAGGTTGAACAGCTGAGTAGTGGAATCAGGTGTGAACAGCTGAGTAGTGGAATCAGGTTGAACAGCTGAGTAGTGGAATCAGGTGTGAACAGCTGAGTAGTGGAATCTGGTTGAATAGCTGAGTAGTGGAATCAGGTTGAAGACCTGAGTAGTGGAATCAGGTGTGAACAGCTGAGTAGTGGAATCAGGTTGAACAGCTGAATAGTGGAATCAGGTTGAACAGCTGAGTAGTGGAATCAGGTGTGAACAGCTGAGTAGTAGAATCAGGTGCGAACAGCTGAGTAGTGGAATCAGGTTGATCAGCTGAGTAGTGGAATCAGGTGTGAACAGTTGAGTAGTGGAATCAGGTAGAACAGCTGAGTAGTGGAAAAAGGTTGAACAGCTGAGTAGTGGAATCAGGTTGAACAGCTGAGTAGTGGAATCAGGTTGAACAGCTGAGTAGTGGAATCAGGTTGAAAAGCTGAGTAGTGGAATCAGGTTGAACAGCTGAGTAGTGGAATCAGGTAGAACAGCTGAGTAGTGGAATCAGGTTGAACAGCTGAATAGTGGAATCAGGTAGAACAGCTGAGTAGTGGAATCAGGTGTGAACAGCTGAGTAGTGGAATCAGGTGTGAACAGCTGTGTAGTGGAATCAGGTTGAAAAGCTGAGTAGTGGAATCAGGTTGAACAGCTGAATAGTGGAATCAGGTGTGAACTGCTGAGTAGTGGAATCAGGTTGATCAGCTGAGTAGTGGAATCAGGTGTGAACAGTTGAGTAGTGGAATCAGGTGTGAACAGCTGAGTAGTGGAATCAGGTTGAACAGCTGAGTAGTGGAATCAGGTGTGAACAGCTGAGTAGTGGAATCAGGTTGAACAGCTGAGTAGTGGAATCAGGTGTGAACAGCTGAGTAGTGGAATCTGGTTGAATAGCTGAGTAGTGGAATCAGGTTGAAGACCTGAGTAGTGGAATCAGGTGTGAACAGCTGAGTAGTGGAATCAGGTTGAACAGCTGAATAGTGGAATCAGGTTGAACAGCTGAGTAGTGGAATCAGGAATGAACAGCTGAGTAGTGGAATCAGGTTGAACAGCTGAGTAGTGGAATCAGGTAGAACAGCTGAGTAGTGGAATTAGGAATGAACAGCTGAGTAGTGGAATCAGGTTGAACAGCTGAGTAGTGGAATCAGGTGTGAACAGCTGAGTAGTGGAATCAGGTGTGAACAGCTGAGTAGTGGAATCAGGTTGAACAGCTGAGTAGTGGAATCAGGTGTGAACAGCTGAGTTGTGGAATCAGGTGTGAACAGCTGAGTAGTGGAATCAGGTTGAACAGCTGAGTAGTGGAATCAGGTGTGAACAGCTGAGTAGTAGAATCAGGTTGAACAGCTGAATAGTGGAATTAGGTTGAACAGCTGAGTAGTGGAATCAGTTGTGAACAGCTGAGTAGTGGAATCAGGTTGAACAGCTGAATAGTGGAATCAGGTTGAACAGCTGAGTAGTGGAATCAGGTGTGAACAGCTGAGTAGTAGAATCAGGTTGAACAGCTGAATAGTGGAATTAGGTTGAACAGCTGAGAAGTGGAATCAGTTGTGAACAGCTGAGTAGTGGAATCAGGTTGAACAGCTGAGTAGTGGAATCAGGTTGAAAAGCTGAGTAGTGGAATCTGGTTGAACAGCTGAATAGTGGAATCAGGTAGAACAGCTGAGTAGTGGAATCAGGTTGAACAGCTGAGTAGTGGAATCAGGTGTGAACAGCTGAGTAGTGGAATCAGGTTGAACAGCTGAGTAGTGGAATCAGGTGTGAACAGCGGAATAGTAGAATCAGGTTGAACAGCTGAGTAGTGGAATCAGGTGTGAACAGCTGAGTAGTGGAATCAGGTAGAACAGCTGAGTAGTGGAATCAGGTTGAACAGCTGAGTAGTGGAATCAGGTTGAACAGCTGAATAGTGGAATCAGGTTGAACAGCTGAGAAGTGGAATCAGGAATGAACAGCTGAGTAGTGGAATCAGGAATGAACAGCTGAGTAGTGGAATCAGGAATGAACAGCTGAGTAGTGGAATCAGGTTGAACAGCTGAGTAGTGGAATCAGGAATGAACAGCTGAGTAGTGGAATCAGGTTGAACAGCTGAGTAGTGGAATCAGGTGTGAACAGCTGAGTAGTGGAATCAGGTGTGAACAGCTGAGTAGTGGAATCAGGTTGAACAGCTGAGTAGTGGAATCAGGTGTGAACAGCTGAGTAGTGGAATCAGGTTGAACAGCTGAATAGTGAAATCAGGTTGAACAGCTGAGCAGTGGAATCAGGAATGAACAGCTGAGTAGTGGAATCAGATGTGAACAGGGCTGAGAAGTGGAATCAGGTGTGAACAGCTGAGTAGTGGAATCAGGTTGAACAGCTGAATAGTGGAATCAGGTGTGAACAGCTGAATAGTGGAATCAGGTTGAACAGCTGAGTAGTGGAATCAGGTTGAACAGCTGAATAGTGGAATCAGGTTGAACAGCTGAATAGTGGAATCAGGTTTGAACAGCTGAATAGTGGAATCAGGTGTGACCAGCTGAGAAGTGGAATCAGGAGTGAACAGCTGAGTAGTGGTATCAGGTGTGAACATGATACGGGGGAAGTAACATGTCTCGCAAAGTTTTACAACTGCCAGGAGGCAGTTACAGCTACATTTCATACTAAGCCATCGGCATAACTTTACCACATTCATGACTAGGTGGAAATAGAAGTACAGGCTTTGTCGCTGGCAATACCTTTCGATACTGTAGACAATTCCATTCTTGTGGGCCGGCTAAGGAGTATTGGTGTTTTTTAGGGGGGTTTTGCCTGGTTTGCTAACTACCTCTCTCAAAGAGTGTAGTGTATAAAGTCAGAACATCTGCTGTCTCAGCCACTGCCTGTCACCAAGGGTGTACCCCAAGGCTCAATCCTAAGCCCCACGCTCTTCTCAATTTACATCAACAACATAGCTCAGGCAGTAGGAAGCTCTCTCATCCGTTTATATGCAGATGATACAGTCTCATACTCGGGCGGCAGGTAGCCTAGTAGTTAGAGTGTTGGTCCAGTAACTGAAAGGTTGCTGGATTGAATCCCCGAGCTGACAAGGTACAAATCTGTTGTTCTGCCCCTGAACAAGGGCAAATTCCCACTGTTCCCCGGTAGACAGTCATTATAAATAAGAATTTGTTCTTAACTGGCTTGCCAAGTCAAAAAGTTGGCGGAAAAACATCTTGGTTTGAAATGCATTAGAAAGTTGTCTAGGAGCTAGAAACAGGATGGCCATCTTACTGCAGACAGACCGACTGCTTACCGCAGACAGACCGACTGCTTACCGCAGACAGACCGACTGCTTCAGACAACAGAACAGTTGTGTCAATGATGACCAGATTGAAACATCTTCAGTAGCCTCCTACTCCACCTACACTCAGTGGCTAGTTTATCTAGTACAGGGTCGGATCCCCCTTTGCCTCCAGAACACGCTGAATTCTTTTGTGCATGGTTTCTACAATTCCCCCATTACACCACCGCCACCAGCCTCTACTGTTGACGCCAGGCAGGTTGGGGCCATAGACTGTTTATGCCAAATCTTAACTATGCCATCAGCATGACTCAACAGGAAGCGGGATTCGTCAGACCGGACGATGTTTTTCCACTCCTCATTTGTCCAGTGTTGGTGATCGTGTGCCCACTGGAGCTGTTTCTTCTTGTTTTTATCTGATAGGAACCCGGTGTGGTCGTCTGCTGCAGTAGCCCATCCGTGACGAGAACCGACGAGTTGTTTGTTCTGAGATGCTGTTCTGCACACCACTGTTGTACTGTTCCGTTATTTGTCTGTCTGTTGCCGCCTGTTAGCTTGCATGATTCTTTCCATTCTCCTTAGACCTCTCTCATTACCAAGCTGTTTACTCCCACAGGACTGCTTCTGACGTACTGGAACTGGCGCGCCTGACACCGACGATCA